>NW_025780268.1:0-50720 GCF_021130785.1 Homalodisca vitripennis | reverse complement strand
CTGTTGAAGAAGTATCAATTTTGTGTTTAGTACTGTTACTAAATAAGGTTTCACAGGACTTTATTTTTCAAGATTTTTATTCATACTAGCACTTACATTCATAAGCGACATCATTTTGGGAAAAACTAGGGATATCAACAAGCATATTCTTTTATAAATTACATTCCGAAACAAACAATCCTGAGATAAGTGATAGTCACTGAAAAAATATATTTCAATCTCTTGATCCATTTCAAATTTTCAGTCTTAAAATTTGGATGGTGAAGGAGGAGAGTGAAAACCTGTTTTTTATAAATCACTTGTAAAAATTTTTATCTCCCAATATTTTTCATAGAATAATTTTTGTAACAAATAATGAATGTATTTAGGGCAACTGTGTGGAGAAATCTTAACTTTCAAGTAGGACTAATGTTTGAAGTCCTTAGCTTTTCTATTCTTCAGTTTATGATGTAATAAACGATAGGCATCTTTACTGGTAGTTTTAAAACCCCAATAAACAACAAACCAGATGAAGAAATGCTTCCCTGTACATAACATGACATTTGTAAAAGTGGTAACTGACTTTAACAGACGAATAACAACAAACCCAGTTTACAATTAACCTGTTTAAAATTGTGTAAAAATTATTACACTTTTATTAACTTTGAGAGTGTGATTAAAAACACTTTCTACTCAATCTGCTGCTAATTAAAGGGACAGGTCCCCCTAAATATATAATGGAGTGTTAAAGGAGTTTTTAATACCATTGGGGTGTAGCCCGGATGGGATTATTTGAAATCTAAAAAAATAGCCTAATATGTTTAGCAAGGGCCCAAAGGGATGTTCCAAATAAAATTTACAGTTCAATTTGGGGTAAAGTTAGATTTTACAATGTTTGAGTATTATGAACACACACAGAATAGGCACCCAATACAATTGTTATTCTAACAGTATAGATAATGGCAAATTATTTTTCTTCGTGTTTGTTTTTCAAACTATTATGAAGTATATGTTTTGTTGACAGACATGAAAAAATATATGTAATAATTGACATAAAGCCTTTAAACAATCAATTTAAATTTTTGAATGAAAGCATGAGGCAAGGCCGCCGTACACACTTGTCAGTTACACCACCTTTTGTTATAAACACTCGTCCTTTAGATTAGTAAATACTAGACATGAATGAAATGTCAGTATAACTTTAGAATTTAAGAAAATTTTTACTCTGGATTTTTTCAAATTGTTACAACACAAAAAGTATTGGAAATGGTATTCTACTAAAGAGTTTTTTCAACATGAAATCTCAATCAGGAGCCATTGACAACTTAGTTACCTAACAGTCGCCTAGTAATCAAGGCGAACACCCATTATTACTGCAAATATCAAATCATGATTAAAAGGGAGCTAAAAATAATATAAGATTAAAATATTATTTAAAAATAATACTATATATAACTCATAAAAGCAATACATTATCACTTTTGGATCTTAAGAAGTGCCTATGAGCTTATGTTTCGGCGAAAAAAATGTGACACCATTAGGTATGTTTGCAAAAAGCAATAAGGAAAGTGAGGCCATCTGCCAATATCCCAGACCCTGAAATCCGGGGATAATCAGCATTATGTTATTTACTGGTAGTTTAACTCACCACAGAACACATGAAGGGGGTTGGCGCTTTTGAGTTGGACAGGTTTGGAATTTCCTCGCCTCACCATGATTGTAAAGAGTAAAACAGAACCTGGTATAAAACAACTTAGAGTGTTTCCTGGTGTTTATTAAAAAATTAACGGTGGTCTGACCTTGGATGGAAGTTGACGAGATCAGTGTTAATCTTGTCTAAGTGTACCTAAACCTGAAAGGCGTTAAAATTTTTGCGTTTGCTGTTACAAGTAAACCACTTAAATTATGTTCTTTATGTTCTTGCCAAGGCACTTATTATTAAATCATAATAGGCGTTTTTTATCAGGAAACATTACCACAGCGACTTAGAGGGATAAATACTTGTTTTTGTGTAGAAATTGGTTAGTAGAATTACAATAATAAATTTATAGTAAGGGCAAGCTCAATAATTTTTTTTCCTATTAATCAAGAGTCTATCTGTTACATAAAAAATAGTAGTTGTTAGTATAATGAATGTCTTAAAAACAACTGGATAACGGAAATGAAATTGATTGGCTCCTACTGGAGGAGAGAAGTTTGGGCTTATAAAGTCCCTCTCTTTTACATTTAACTTCAATATAATCATATAAAATTTAAAGAGACAAGGTCAAAAATAATTTTAAAAAGAAGCATAACTGAATAAAATACCCATGAATATAAACTAACTTATGTATAACACAACTTAAAAATAATCGCTAACAACAGGACTGATGAATTAAGTTTTATTACAATTTTTTTTTAAAAAAAGTCATTCCATTTCAAATCATTCAGCAAATTTAGCTCCTAGAAGTATGAGCACCAGGGACGACATACAGCATCTCATCACACCAGCCAGCACGCAATATTTGACACAGTACAACCTTAGATCCTCTACCTTCGAAAACAGAAATAAATGGCCCAAGATATTTTGATATCATCAAGAAATGCATTTTTATTGTCCAGCAAGGCAGTAAACAGTGAAACGATTTGATTGGAGAAACTGGAACGATGGATCAGGGGAGATTTGATAGCAAGAGATGCCCTCCCCTACACGAGTAGGTCCATTCACTGATGTTTAGAAATGAAAATCTTTTTGGACAGATAAGTAGGTAAATTAGTATACATTATGAGAAAGAACAAGAATTTTGGGACATTTCAGTTTCATTATGGATATACTGCTGTTGAAAAAAGTGTAAATATGGATCACATCCATCTTATGATTGGTGGGGGAAAATAAATCTAATGCAACAGTTTTGAGCTCTTTGTAGTCTGTCTGAAAGCTCGATCATTCATGATCATTATGGCACATTCACACTACTTAAAACAGAGCAAAAAGTTTGAGGCTGTGAATGCCACTAACTAAGACCCTATTACACCAAAAAAAACGTAGCCAGAAAAATTTTGGGGGGGGTCCAGACAACTGATATTTTCCCCATAGTGGAATACAGAGAGTAAGGTCCCCAATATGTGTTTCCTTAAAAAGTAAAAAGTTCTTGACCTGTTCCTTTGTTAAGAACGATCTTTCAGCAGTACATGTCAGTTAATAACTGAATTAATTTAAATAATAATATAAAGTTAACTAAAAGAGAACATTGAAAATTGGGAAGGGGGGGCCCTTGGATTTAAAACTGGATCATCTCGCTGGCTACATCCCTAGCCTATTACATGTCCCAACAATCTGATCATCCATCCCAATTGCCTTTGTCATAAATTAGTACAAGGTCTTTTCTATGAAAATATAAGTCTAAGGGGGTAACTTTAAAATTTTCAAATTGCAACCCATATATTGTGACAAGTCATTTTAACCCATTGGGGAATTTGCCCAAGCGTCACTTTTTGTGCTCTTTCTAGATGCTACATGATCATGTATTTGTTTGTTTTTTCCACTGGATCGCAGATTTGAGTCCTCCCTGCATCCCTTATGAAAGCAATCATTCCGTTTTCCGATTTTGTTATATTTGCCACATATAGAACCCAATCTAACAATTTTGGGTTTTGTTATAGTTTACCTTTTTGCGATATGCTCAATTTTCGTCACTGTCAATGTTCAATGTTTCTGCTTACATTCTGTGTATCATGCTGTCCAATGTTTAGTGTTTAACTGTATATAGTTTTTTGAATGAGTTTTTAGTTCTTACACTCACCTCATGGAACAAGACAATTTTGCGTACTTTAGTATATTAAGACAGATACTTGGACAGTGTGATATTGAGATATCAAAGATACTCAAAGAGTGAAACAACAGAAAATGAACTATAAAAAGTGAAATGAATGGTCATTTTATGTAAATGTAAACAGTTTTTTTAGTTACTGTTAATTATCTTTTTATTAAATAACAATGGAATGTAACAAACAGTGTTTATTTATCTCATTTTCCTCAGACCACTAATACAGGACCTTACCATAAAATCATCAAAAACTGAAAAAATGTAAAAGAAATTTTGATTGTTTTGTTTTTTTATGCCGCTTTATAATTAAGTAATCCAATAAAATTATGGGTTATTCCATGTATAAAAACATTATGCTGTTTTGAATAAAAAATTATTAAAACAGATAAACAAACAAAGTAATAGAATATTGATATTTGATTTTGATTTTTTTGTTTTTCTTACTAAACAAATTTGTAAATACTACAAAAATTAAATAACAAATTACTGGTAGAAAGCAACAACACTATTGTAGAGCAATGAAAATAGACTAAAATATTTTGAAAAATTTATCTCTCTATCCAAAACTTCCATTCTATTAATATTTTTGGTACACACAATGCATTTTTGCCAAAATCAATTCTAACATTTCAGTCCTAGAGAGGCTAGGTTAATTGCTTCCTCAATGGGTTTTAAAGGTCCTATTCAATCGCAACACAATGACATGAACAAAACATCTCAACGACGATGCTAGCAAAGGTTTTTGTGGGCAAATAATTCTTTACATTATAATGCCAACTAGAAAGTACACCTCTTAACTAAACTATACGCTCACCAGAAACATTAGATACTCACGTAAAAGGGATAATCTGGGCCCCTCAAAGTGTTTACTAAACGAAATCACGCATACATTGTGTTAATATGCGCAAGAAATTAACTTTGTCTTTACAGATTATATTTTTTTGCCTTATATGCCCTTAACTTTTCTGCTAGAAATGACGCAGAGGGTGTTTTCTTAGTGTCATTGTGTTTCTATTTAATAGACCTTTAAATATGACATGTCCACAAGATAAGGGGTTGTATGCAATTTGAAAATTAGAAAATTTACCCCCTTCTATCCAATTTTTGAAAAAGGGGGGTAAAATCTTTTTTTACCCTCAAAAAAAGTAATTTAAGGCGAGTATGGTGAAGGTTGGTATATTGAATATCTTAATCCGTTTTGGAATATATCCAGGGGTAACAGGACTTAATATTTACACCCTTAGAATTTAAGGGGTTGTATGCCCATAAATTTTGCTAGGATCATCATAGAAATGTTTTATTTCATATATTATTGTGTTTTCTTTTTGAATTTTAATTTTCAAATGAAATGTCACAAGATAGGGGTTGAAATTTTGAAAATTTAATGTGATCCCCCTCAACCCCTTGGTAAAAATATTTTTTACCCTCTAAAAAGTTTTAAAAAGTATTTCAATAGTTATGGTGAAGATTTTACATTGATATCTGAAACTGTTTGGAATATATCCAGGTGTATCAGGACTTAATATTTACACCCTGTAATCTGTTGATAAATTTTTAACCTCAAAATTTCTGGCCTGAAAAGTTAGGCTTAACATGACAACAATGTTTTAGAACACATTTTCTTTGGTTCTCACTATGACAAAAACGAATGATATAAAATTACAATAAAACTTAGCAATCAAAGTTAAAAAATAACCAGGAGAATGAAGGCTTGTGGGGTTGGTCAATGATCAGATTTCAATCAGACTTATCATGTTGAAATGAATGATATGCAGCAGATTGGGTTTTGGGGGTTTATGTTTTGTATTATGAAAGATGTTATTACTGTAATACATGAACTCATTTAATGTTATATACTGTAACCATGCAGTCATGTATTCAATACAGATTGCAGATCTATAATAAAAACTTCTCACTTCAATCTATACAAAAATAAATGTTATACGGCACATAAAAGCAAAAGAATTATTTTAATTATGAAATACAACAAATCATGAAAAGAATAATTTAAAGATAATTGACTGCGTTTAGTTCAGAACATATTTCAGGCAGGTTTTTTTATATGGAAAGCAAAATCAGGATAATTTATACATAAAAAAAATATAGACTGCAACATAAGAAACAAAAAATTTATTTTACTATTGAATGCAATATAATAATTTAGTCAAGGCAATCCCTGCATATATTGGACCTAGTATTTAAAGTGACACCCCCAGAGAGAATCAAACTTAAAAATAATTTACATCTATGAAATAAATTAAAAGGCTTTCTTAATATAGACATCATGTCATATCATTCGTATAGTATCAATTCTGTCAATATTTGTTAATTATTTTAAATAAGCTAGCATGTGTGAATATTGGAAAAGATTAAAATAAAATATTTTTATGCATTTGTGATTACTATTCTTTATTTATATGTATTTGAGGAAGTATTACCAAACACTACCTTCAAATAGCAAGTAGACTATTCTGCATTGTCTGGCCAAGGCCCAGTAATACCTGTATAATACAAAACATTTGGAAATAAATAATTCAGTTTAAACAGACTTTTATTTGAAGAGTAATAAAAAACTTTATATACAATATATGGAAAAGTCAGATTATGATAAATATTAGTAACAAAAACAATAAAATATAAATACACAAGACTATTTGGTTGTATACTTAACCCTCAACCATCCACATTTGAACAAAATATAATACAAACAGCACAGCTTACAATATATTGCATTGAAGAAATATAATATGCTTAATACCAAACAGTTAATCTTTAGAACATGAAAAAACTTAAATATAATTATAATTACGATGATAAACCCTCTTTGTTGTAGAGAACTAAAATGTATTAGATTTACGTTTTTTGTTTGTTGTAAATAATACTTTGTGTAAATTTGCAATATTTTTAAGTGTACAGTTAAAATACAGATGTAATTTCGATGAGGTAAAATCAGTAATTATAATAAAATATTATATAACATATGAGTATTATGTGTTGTGAGTACTATTGTATGAGTACATAATTACAACAGTACAAATCACAGTCAAGGGAGAAACATGTATCTCATTGTAACAACAGTTATAATTCTACCATCCGGTTGTAGTTACTAACTTTAATGAGATATTTGGATATAAAATTGTATTTATCATAAAACTGTAGTTATCATTATCAATACGTAATTAATATTGTTTTATACTCCTTTTCTAAGTTTACAGATAATAGTTGACCATAATATAATATTATTTAATGACCTCTCCTTTTTAGGGCCTACAAAAATATATCTGTTCTACTTTAACAAAAAACTCATTGTCTGAGGCACACTTTTCTGCAAGGCACTACAGTCTGATAATTACAAATTACTATTAGTTTCTGGATGAACAATCCATATACCAAAAATTGAGAATTTTTACTGGTTTAATATTGAAATAAATTATAATTGGCTTGATGTGATTTACAACAATGCTATTTATTAACCAATTTTTCACTTGTAATTCAGCCCTAGTCACGATTGAATGAAATGATAAATCTACATTTAAGTTGGTTATGTGAAATAGGTCCTTAATGAAGTGTTTTTGTTAACAAACAGTAATTAGTGAAACAAATATATCAGTCTATATATGTAATAAGATGCTATTTTTACGATGTCCTCAAATTAAGAAGCTAGCCAAGTCTAAGGGCCAAGTTTGAAGAAAGAGATAGCAAGTGATCAATTATTAAATTATTCATACTAGCATAAATTCTGTCAGGTATTTGAAGTATTTAGCAGGGAGTTTGAAAGGCGGTGAACAGTTTTGAAGTCTAAAACTTAAAACACTTTCCTGAAACCTCTTCCAAATACATCTTTATATTTAAAAAAGTGAAATATGGTAAAAAATATGTTTACTACTGCATACATTATTGATTTATATTAAATTTTAACGATTGTTAGTAAAAGAATTCGATTTAATAATTGAACAATAATATCGATTTTCACAGCATTGATTCTTGCTATTTAACGCCAAGTGAGTGACATGATATAGTGCGAACAAAATGGTAGCTTAGCAAAAGACAGAACAACAATATTGCAGTACATACAAAGAAATAACCACACATTAAAATGTTATGAGCACAAAGACCATGTTAATGAGCAAATATACAACATGACAAAGGACCAATGACAGCAGCCACAATTTATTGTACCATGAGCATACGTTGCAAAACAAACAATCATTCATAAGCATAGATATTGTACTAGTGATTGTATCACAAATAAATAACTTCTTATAATACATAGTGTCACACTCTTCTGTTAGTCAAAAAGAAGTAAATATTTCAAAAGAATTTTTATACAATCAAAATTATATATTATTTTTGGTACATAAATGTGACTGATCTATATTTGGGGACTGATCTATAAGTAGGGGAGTAAGGTGCATTTTGAAATTTCTCTGTATTCTATGTCAAAGGGTTACTGGCACAAGTGTTTTTTAGGCACGGAGAAATAATAACTTAGCCAGGCTAATAGACAGTAGTTCATAAATATCAATAAGCAGGGATGAGAGCAGTCTCATGAGAAGAAAGGGAACATCTTTTAAAGAAGAACACAAGTGTGCTTGCAATAAATGCTTATTTCAAGTGAAGACTTTAATATAGTTTCCTGGTTTTGTTTCTCCCTCCCCAAAGAAGGCAAAACTAAGAAATCCTTCACTACTTTTTGAACAACACTTTAATACAAAAATTTGTTTGACAACATAATTTGAAATTTGGTGAAATTTTTTTTAAGTTAAAAAAGAACAACAAGGTTCTTAATTTCTACGGAATGTAAAAATGATCTTAAGCCAGTTATAATACAAAAGTTTGTAGCGAAAACCTTATTCCAAGTAATAATATTTGAGTGTCGAAAACCCTTTTCTAACAGGTAGAAACTGGTATTAGTCACCAAAGCAGGCAGGAGTGATTATAATCTATCAACCTAATTAAGTATTTTACCATTTTTAGAGCTCATCCAGAATTCCATGTCTCTTTATATGTTGGGCGTTAAAAAAAATTATAAGTAAAAGATTGTACCAAAATAAAAAGTGATAACATACATGTATTTTCCATGTTTTTCTTCTTTCTTTAAAATATAAAAATGGTTAAAATTAATTTTGAAATTTTAAAATAATTGTGGCATATACATATATATAATCTTTTTTTACAGATGTCTTATATAAAATGTGCTACAATTTGCAGTTTTTATTTCAATATGATACTTTAAAACATGTGCAGTTATTTTATAACTTTAAAAATATGTTTTTGCAAGATTGAATATTTATTTTTTGCAAAACAAGTGAACAGCTTCAGCTTTGTCATTAAGCTGATACATCACATACATTCTAGCACTGAATTGTGCAACTAAACTCCTAACCTTACAGAATATAGAGAATCCATAAAAACAGGGATTACAATATACAGTAATTCAAAGAAAACTCACATGAAACAGATCCCATGTTCTTACGAAGTTCTGCGGTTACATACACTTATGGAATCAGCATTTAAAATGTTGGCAAATTTAGTGCAATTAAAAAATTATTTATGCTAAGACGCAGAGTGCCTCTGAATTGTATGTACGAATTTTGTAAACCTGCAATCTAAAAAAAGACAACTGGAAAATGTCCTTCCTTGTTTTAAGTGTCTGTTCTTTGTGCTTTCTTAACCATTCATACCTCAGTAACAGTTTGAATGGTTTTAAATGGTGGTTATCAGAACAAAATATGCAAGAAACTAAAAACTTACTCTAGAAATACAAAATGTGTATTACTTTATTTATTTCCCCCATCATTAGAAGAAAAATCACATTTAGAAAATACATAGTTTTAAAATAAATTTAGATTTAATATACATTCCTTTAAACTCTCACCCAAACGCAAGACATGGATCGGTATGGGTAGCACACTGCCACTGCACTACACAGATGGCCAAGCTCTATTTTACTGACTGAAACAATAAGTGTGCGATATAGTGGCAATATTTTGAACTACTATGGGTAGTTTTGCAATAAAGAAACCCTTCTCATTGCTTCAACATTCGCTAATATTGAACCAAATTATAAATAATATAATTGACATCAACAATAACAGAATGTGCTTGTTTGCTTACACAACATAGTTTGACCGAGGGAGGCTGGCAGAGCAAATTAATTGGGTCTGGTAGCACCATGAATACCTGAAGTAAATGTGACTGGGAGAGGGATATAATAGATTTTATGAGAACAGTTGTTAGTTATAACAAATTTGTCACAATACAATCCAGTAAAGTTCTGTACACATATTGCTTTACAAACAGGCCATTATTGTGTTCTATTACAGAACGTAAAGAATCAGAATGTACGAGGGTCTTCCAGAAAGTAAAGAACGATTGCGCATCACGGGCGGCGCAGTTCCCCCACCACCGCGGTAGATAGCTTGTTCGTTAGCCACACCTTCTGCCTCAGTGTGAGCTGAGTAGCGGTACCGTGAGGTCATGTTTGCGTCTCCTGTGAAAGTTTAAAATGGCGGCGATAATTGAAAATCCCGCCAAGTGTGAACTGTGTAGTGTGATACAGTTTCTGAATGCACAGAATGTTCGACCTATTGAAATTTATAGGCAAATTAAAGGCAGTTTACGGTGACAATGCGATGAACGAGTCATCAGTGAGAAAATGGTGCATTCAATTTAAGGAAGGTCGAACTAATGTGCACGACGAGGAACGAAGTGGAAGGCCGTCACTCGTTACTGACGAGTTGGCAGCGAAAGTTGATGGAAAAATTCAACAAAACCGTCGTTTCACTTTGAGTGGTCTAGTGGAATTTTTTCCACAAATTTCAAGGTCGCTTTTGCACGAAATAGTGACTGAACGTCTTGGTTATCAGAAAATGTGTGCTCGTTGGGTGCCTAAGATTCTTACTGATGTCCACAAGACTAAACGGATGGGAGCAGCTCTTGAGTTTTTGACTCAGTATGACGAAGAAGGTGATGCGTTTCTTGACCGCATCGTAACGGGTGACGAAACTTGGGTTTCCTATCGAACCCCGGAAACAAAGCTCCAGTCAATGGAATGGGCATCACTCGAATTCACCAAAAAAAAAACAGGAAAGAAAAACCAAATTTGAACACCAGGAAATTGATGGCAACAGTTTTTTTTGGGACCGAAAAGGCCTAATCCATGTGGAGTTCATGCCGAGAGGCGAAACAATCAACTCAGAGGCCTACATCGAGACCTTGCATCGGCTTCGCCGCGCTATTCAGAACAAACGACGCGGAATGCTGTCGTCGAAAGTGGTGCTGATCCACGACAATGCTCGGCCCTCATTGCAGTGCACGAACCAAAGCAGAACTCAATTCTTTCAAATGGCAAATCTTCGGACACCCTCCGTATAGTCCAGATCTGGCTCCGAGTGACTATCACTTGTTTCCAAAGTTGAAAGTGTTTTTAGGCGGAAAAAACTTTTTGGGTGACGAAGACCTCAAAGAAGGAGTAAAAACGTGGCTTCATTCCTTGGCAGCAGAACAGTATAACGTCGGTATAGAAAAACTGGTGCCACGCTACAACAAGTGCCTTGACAGTTCCGGCGATTTTGTAGAAAAATAGAGTAAGTTTATAAGTATTTATAAAATAAATTTTCATGCTGTTATCTTTTGTTTTTATTGACTTATAACAAAACGTTCTTTACTTTCTGGAAGACCCTCGTATTATATATGGTGGAATCAGAATCAAGACTGGGGAATTGGTTTTTCGCCAATTGGAATGCAGGATTGAAAAATTTGTAATCAGTCTGTCAAAACTAACATATTGAATGGATATTGACAAAACGTACCTTATAAGCATTACTACCTTAGTTTTTACATTTGTTTACAGTACACATTTACGTATTTATAGAATTGACATTACCATCAAAATATTTTGCTATTTTGTATTGATTCTGATGGAGAGTATAACTGTATGGAAAATAATTTTGTTAAAACAAATCATTAAATGATTATTAATTTACTTATGTCTTAAAATTGCATTGTATGGTATCGTTCAGTGATTAGTGTTGAGATCCTGTTTGTTTGGCCCACTTTCAGATTTTTCTAAATGACTCACACTTGCCTAAAGGTAAACAAGGAAAGAAATTATAACACAAAATAATAAAAATTATGAATGATTATAAAATTGTAGATAAATTCTTAAAATAAAATATTTGTTGACTCTAGTGTACTTTTACTGTAGATTCAATTAAATTTGGTTTTTATTTATTATTTCAGTCTATTTTATAGTAGAATTGAATATTGAAGATTTGTTGGTCTTTGGAGAATTGCATATGACACAACTGACCTGAAACATAACAATATTTGATATACATATTTATATATACATAAGCTGCTCAATATGAGGACTATAAAAAACATCTCTATATATTAATGGTTTCAAACATTTCAGACAATGAAGAAATTAAAAATTTTAAAAAATTCTTATCTTAAGAATAAAATGTAAAATGAGCGGGAATATTGGTCGAAAGAGGCTAGTACAGTTGAATGATGGGGAGGTTATCCCTCAGTCAGTGATAGCTCGTTAATAAGGGCTCTGGCGAAGAGCCCCAGTAAAAACAAAAAAATAAAAACAATAAATAAATAATATTTACATAATAAACTAAAAATATGAAATGAAAAAGTGTCTATAAAAAATTAATTGAAACCAACAAGTTGTCCATAGTAAACTATTTGAAGTCAGCATTTCCATCACTGTCTCAGCTGTCTCAAGGCTCAATGTAAACCAAATGGAAATAGATCTTGACCAACAACGGTTAGGCATCCAATTTGCATATATTTGAAATTAATGGTTTTGCTGTTTTTGGGGCAGTGCTCAGACTGCACTGCACTGCCACTGACATCTATGTGTGTTAAACTCTACTATGTGAGCAATTAGACATATACAGCATACCCGATTATGGTAGTGATCTTTGGTACTATTTCTATACTTCTACTACACACAGTATCAGTAATAAAGGCAGGTATTTAAGTTTAACAAGCTAATTCACGCATTTACTCAGTTTTGGCAAGCCCTGGAAAAGATATTCGGCTGGACCTCATCATGTCCCGCCACCATGTCCCGCCGATGTCTGTTGACATCGTCCCTTCAAATAGACGAGTGGCTAGGCTCGACCCAGGCCCCAGTAAAATTGTGAGAGAAAAACTGTTCTGAGTATGGGCCTGAATGTACATGAAGTTTCAAGGTTTGCTAATATAAGTCCGCTTGATTTATATCCATCAGATTTTCAGCAAAAAAGATAAGGTCCAATACTTTTTTTACAAACATCATATTTATCTACCACCTATATATTCATATTGTAATTGTTCTTTTATCCAGTATTATACTGTATACTTTTATTATTCTATGTTGTAATTTTCATTTTGTAATTGCATTGCCTAAAGTGGAAACACAACCTGATATGTTTTTTCTTTGTATTTATAAATACATTTTTATTCATATACTCCTTAAGATGAATCAATTCAACCTAAATATTTTTTTGTCTAGTCATGAATAATACAATGTCCAAAATACGTGATTACCGTAAAATTGATTTAAAGTTTCAAAATTAAAAGTTCATAGGAGCCATGTACAATCTCCCTCCAGACTGTAGTATGGTCAATTCAGCAACCATTGGTAGATGGTCTTCATTAATTGCTGTTGGAAGCAATGAGCTATGATTACACCAGGGAAGACTTTCCAGTATAGTTGGTCATCGATCAGATGCCTCCAAGATATTTTTGCCATGTACACTTTTAGTCAGTTCAGTTATCTCAACTGCCTTATTTTTCCTCTTCCAAAGAAAATCTTCTAACTTTTGCTTTAGTTTAGAACCAGATTATTTGCAGTACTATTGAACCCATATTAACTGCAATGTACGACTGTATTTCTGTAAGTGTCCTGGTTCTGGAGAATAAACCACACATATTAATGATTTGCTGTATCCAGTACGTTAGCTTGAAAGGTCACTTACATATATAATATGAAAAGAATTGGTCCCAGAAACAGTTGGCACACCTCTGGTCACAATTATTTTGCTAGATGTGATATTTTGGATCATATTGTTTTTATTTTAACAGATAATGTTCAGTTGGTGCGATACCTCTTAAACCATATTGTTTGACTTATATTTTCCACCTTGCATAATAACATTTTCATAGATTAGACTGTTGAAAGCCGTGCTATAATCTAGTTAAACTGCAGTTGCTGTACTAACTTGATCTAAAGATTCAATAAGATTTTCTATATAATCTGAATTACAGCTGATGTAGAGCATCCAGGCATAAATAAATCCATGCTGTTTCTTCTGGTATAAGATTGTTTTGTCATTAGGTAATGCTTTGTGAAAGGGATTTTTAAACAAATTTAGATAGAATCAAAACTAATATTGGTCAGTAATGTTTTGTTTTCCTGTTTCATCCATCTTGAATTTTGGATAAACTTTTACAACTTTCAAGATGTTTGGAAAAGAATACCTGAGAAAAAATATTGATTTATTATGTCAGTCTTATGATATGTGAGTTCTTTTCAAAATGTTCTTATTATTTTAGAAGATATTTCATCAAAGCTAGTTAGTTTTTTTACTGCAGGAATGTGTTGATTTAGATAACTTTTTCGTGGGTGGCGGGCCAGAGAATAAGAATATTATAGCAATTGTAATGTAGAACTCCTAAATCAGGTATACTTGATACAGTGTTGGTCAATGATTTTTGGGCTGCATTTGTGAAATAACAGTTAAGTTGTTCAGAAATTTTAAAAGGATCAGTTGTTCTTTAACCATGAATGGTTGCTTGTCCTTTAAGATGTTGTTTGGGGCATCTTTCACTACTGATCTTTCCAAAGCTGCCTTATTTTTTGTTAAACGGTCAATATATGAAATTAGAGTTATTTTTTTTTTAAAGCTTTGAGGTGGAAATAATATAATTTTGTTAAGGACAGCATAAGCTTTATTTTCAACACTTCCTATTATTTGATAAGCCTTGTGTGTGCGTTCAAAAATTAATTTTTTCTAATGGCCTATGGATAAAAATGGATATATATACTTTGACAACAAATATTTTAAGTATATATGAAATATTCATAATGAATATGTGTTATTCGGTTTTATGTGGACTGAGTTATCTTCTATTTATTACATAACAAATTATAAATTTATTTTTATTAAATAAATATAAACTATAACGAAGACAAGATGTATATATAACTCACAATAAGTTGTAGAGGTGGAAGGCATTCTTCATGAAACAAATGATGGCAATAGAATATCACAATATTATTCTTTTCATTTACATCTGAAAAAGAAGATAATTTAATTAATAAAAGTTAATTTTATTCAACAACTTAATAAACAGACATTTTCATTTTAACTGTAGTCTATGTGAACTAAAATCCAACTTGAAATGTATTAAAAAACTGTATTCAGTAAGAATGCATAAGGAATGGAAAACATTTTTGATACCTAGGTACTATGTTACTGATAATAATATCTTTATTGTCCACATTAATGTATTACAATCATTAACAAAGTCTAAGTACAGCAGTTTTAACTGAAACATGCAGTCAAAATATAGTCCATGGTGACTAATTACCTTAGTATACTAATAGATTAATAAAACGTAATAATCTACAGCCTAAAAATTAAAGTTTAAAATGTAAGTAAAGATAAATTATTATGGAGCCCAGAAACTGAAATTAATTAATTCCTATTCGAAGAACAGACCAATGCACTTTGTAGAAGGTAGTCTTTTCAGATAAAATATACTAGACATCAAGTCAACATCTTAATAAATAAATAACTATAAATTAAACTAATATACAATATATAAATATAATTTAAAATGCAACAAAAACTAACAAACAACTACAAAACACAATAAGAAAACAACCTAACAACTTCTCTGTTAAAATACATTAAAAAACAAAAGATTATTATAACTAAAAACTTATCTGTTAAAAGTGCTAAAGTTTGTGAGTATTTTTGGACATTTTGAACCCTAATGGACAAAATTAAATAAAAATAGAAAAGGAGATAAACCCTTTTAGGACCACAGGTTCTCAGATTTTTCATTTCAAAAGACCGGCCAGTTTCACAAAAATTGAAATAGTTTAATACAAACAAATTTAGCTTTAACCCATTGGCTACCAATGACATATATTTCCCGTCATCAGTTAGGATGAGCGTAATTACCGATGATGGGCACTGCCCATCAAGATAAGTTTGTAATTTTGGAGTAGAAAAATATTTCTGATACTAATTATTTTGGCATTTGTCTATACTCTTATATCAATGGTCTGTTGAAACATAACCCTTTTGATTTTGAAGCTGGTCAACTCTATCAAAATCGATTGTTGTTTACCAATTGATCTGTTGATTGTTTGATTTGATTAGTTGCCATCTAAAATAACATCATGGTATAATGAAGTTGCTGTAAAATGACGTCTTTTCTGAGAGTTTTAGTGGAGAACATATTCAATGAAAGTAAAAATGATGTGAGTGATGGTAACTTTGTTGACAAAATTTTGAATGAAAGTGACTATGAAGAAATGGCCTAACATTCAAACTTGGGAGTGGCCAAGGAATGCTAATGAACCACATAATTTTATTTTTAGTGGTAGATCTGGTATAAATCCAATTGTAGCTAGACAACTAAACACTTAAAGTATAAGATAATTAAAATACAATTTTATCATGTTATATAGTCGTTCAATATTTTTAATTGAAACCTAAGCACCCACACAATGATTTCTATTGGAAAATTAAAACTTACACCCTCTGAGTGATACATGTTTTTACCTATGGTGATGGGTATATTTTGATTAAATGTGCGCATGTTAAAAAAACATTTTTTTTTTAAGCAAAAACTGTATTGTAATATATTGTGTTGCATATAATTTTATTCTGTACATTCTAAGGAATCAGAAAATAATACTATAAGTGGACTTGCGCTAATATGATGACCCATTGTACTCTGCTGAATGTTCAAATTTACTTTTGCAAAAAAGTTTTTTTTTTTCAAATTCTCACAACCAGTACTTTATTATACAAATAAAAATTTAAAATTTGGAATAGCCATTTTGTTCACCTTTTTATGTACATTCAGAAAAACTACACATGTATGGCTCAATTCATTAAAAAAACTCAATCTATATATACAATAATGACTATGTACACCTCTTTTTCTGAGCAAACTTCACTGTGATTCAATATCAATGAATCTGGTGTATAAGGAAAATTCTTGAATAGGCCTATTTGGATTAGGTGTATCATCTTCATCACTATCACTATTATTTACAGTATGATGAGAAATATCTACTTCAGAAGATTGGAACTTATTCTTTACCGCTGCCAGAAGAATAATCCTCTAATGACACATCTGAATCAAGTTCCGGCACATCTATATCACTAGTATCTTCCAAATCACTTATTTCATCATCTAAAAACATCTCTGATTTGATCTGAGCCTAAATTGTTATCCATTGCCACTAAATACAGCACAATTCAAAACAATAACACAGCAGACACCATTACTGTATGGGTGTAACAACAGCAGAAAACAGCTGGTTCAAATCATCAATATATCTATTAGATTCCATAGAGAATATAAAAGAAAATTCAGAATTTCATGATTACGGCACTATATCAAACAGTAGATTTCAACGAGAATTGTTGAAGGAACTAGCGTTGCAAAAAGCGCTTACATAATAGTAGCGCTCACGACGATATCACCCGGGCGGACGATATAATCGTCGCGGCTGATACTATTATCACCGCGAGGGTTAATTTAGTACCTGAGGGTTAAAATATTTGAATTTTAATTGGTAATTGGTAATGGATTACCACTAATAGATTTATTGATAACCATTTACAAGATATACTGAAATGATTTTTGTAAAATTGTTACTGGCCCAAAAACTATCTTTTTTTACAAACATTTATTTATAATGTTAAATAAAATTTAAATGTCAAAAAAGTTAGAGTTAGATTTTAATATGTATATATTTATTTATGGGTTAGTTATTAGAACACTGCATATTATTTCAAATTTGTTAACACAAATTTACCGAAATCTAAAAGAATAATGGCAGTAAATACCTGAAATTGTGAATCAATAACAAATATTTAACACAGGCATTGACTAACTGTTATCTATGTTTGAATGTATTATAAATATTTTTTATTGTGCTTTATACTAAAAATAATTAAATAATTGGAAATCTACAAACTTACAGATCAAATTTTGTATAAAACAAGTAATTATTCTTTCAATTAACTTATATTATCCAAAATAATAAATAGTAACTGTAAAAAAAACCGTCTAAAACTCACACACACACATATTAATTATATCTTACCTTTAACTATAACTTTTCTATGACAAGCCCCACAGAAGTACTCATCTGCAAAAACATACATTTTTAAAACTTCTGAATGAATATTACATGTGAACTTGGTATTTGTTTAGGATTTATTTATTACAAATTATTCGGTCTTTACAAGTCAGGAGACAAACATTGAACACATACCAACAAACTCACCATCTATTAAGACTCCTCTTTGTTGCATGCATACCAGGCGTTCATGAAGATTGAAGTAGTCGGAGACCAAAATCTTTTTACAACCTTCTTGGACTGATACCTACACAAAAATCCTTCTAAAAAGTTAAATCATAAACAACCATAACACAGGACCATTACAGAACAAAATTTACTAATAGTACTTTGCTACTCGGTATAGTATTTCATTTGAAGTCAACTTCCACATACCTGGGTAAGAATTGACCACATTGAAATTAATTAAGATGCAATCAAATGTTTTAACCCTTCCCACACTGTAGACGGATATATTAGAATGGTAGACTGAACAAAATGCCAAATACTCAAATTTTACTTTATGGCACTTGTTTTACTAAAGACACTGCAACATTAAAATAAGTAAGGCTACAACACACACTACAAACACTGCTTTGTCGGGAATATTCACAACAACCAGAGATTTTAACCCTACCACTCCTAAAGTATTATTTTTTATGTAAAGAAAGGCATAATCTGGTAAAAACACATTTGAAGCAGAAGGGTTAAAGATAATGATTTTTAAGAATGTTGTGTGTGTGTATATATATATACATACACATTATTTGCTAGCACAACATTCATTCTTCCATCGCTATCAGACTAGATATATTGTCCATGTATTAATGTTATGTTTGATTGCACCTTAATGTACTATTCAACAATTTTAGTAATTGACGTAACTTCTTAATCTTTCCAGGGGTATTGATATCTTGAAATGTTATGAGATGGTGTTCTACAAGAGTTATGTTTTTAACATAAAAGTAGTTATCAAGAGTAAAAATCATAAAAATAAGGAAAAAGTGTTTCAAATATATACTTACTATAGATTAAAATGGCACAAAAAAATTTTAATTTAAAAATTTACAGATCACCTAAAACTTTAACAATAAGGTTTTAAACTTTTTTCAGATATAACTAAATATTTAATTTTGTACTCTGAAACTAATTATTTTGATTAAAATCCATTTCAGCAGTAGATGTTGAGAAACGTTAAGTGTATGCTGTTTGTTTTGTAATTTATAAACCAATGTGGAAGGAAGTTGGTAGAAACCACATCACCCTATTTCAAATGCTCTAATACACTATTTATTAGGAACGTACACAATTGGCAAACAGCTACAGTTATAGTACATGGCAACGGTGGCTTAATATTTATTTGTACTAGGTACCTTAAAATCCCAGGTATAATAAGATGTTTTATTATATTACAAACAGTAATTATGATTTTTGGATCTAGTAGAAATAAATACTATATTACCTGTAAATTGTAGTCCTGCATCAATTTAACTAGAGAATGTTTTAATCCAGGAATAGTCATTCCACTGTCTATCCTCTGAACTAGTAGGCGGGGATCTATATAAGTTCCTATCCTTTGTAGAAGAAAAGTTATAAAATCTGAAAACAAGAATCCAAATACGAATTATTTACTTTTAATTAGTTACATTTATTATTTTCCTTTTAGATTTGAGAAGAGCTGTGAGCCAGAAGGCTTGATGTTTAGAGCACTGGATATTAATTTCTGCATTTCCCCTTAGCGTGCAATGAGCTTTAAATAAATTTGTTTGAAGTTCTATCTGAATTAAGATTTCTGAAGTTATAGGAATTAAAGAATTAAAACTGATTTGCATTAAAAATAAGACATGATATAATTTTGAATTTATTGACAAAAATTTACAATAAAAATACAACATTTAAATCGCAAGTAAACTCATCCTAAAGTCACTGTACACAATGTTCAGATGTAACATATAGCATGTAATTCGACTAAGATCTCAAGAATTGCCTGAAGAAGAATTATCATCCCCCCCAATAAATGATTTTATTCCTTTGAGCAGTTTAACACTATGTGGATGATTTGTTCACATTATTTACCTGGTCTCTTGAGTGAACAGCTAATAAGATCTTCCCAGAGGTCTGGATCATCGTGTTCCTTACAAAAGGTGATGGCATATTCAATATCACCTAACTGGTGTGTGATTAGATTCAGAGCCTCTTTTGTATTACCAATTCTTCCTGAAACAATAATTTGGTTTCTAATTTGATGCATTTTTATTCGATTTAGAATTGGGTTTTTTATATTACAAATATTGCTTATTTGTACAAAATTTTAATTTTATAACATTTTACAAAACAAAACTGTGGTAGTATGCAAAGAAATAACGATTATTCTATAGGAAAATTATAAATACAGGTAAAATATTCAAACCAAAACATTGTAAACATATAAAAATATACTGGAATGTCATCATATTCATATGTACATGATCTCTTAAACCTAGTATCGTCCAATGAGTATAGTTGTATGATTCAACACCTTATCCATTTAATTCATTTGACATCATGATGACCCATACTTAAATTGTGGCCAAAAGTATATATATATATATATATATATATATATATTTTAATTGCACATAAATAATGTACAATGTCTACTTTAATAAAAACAAAATTTTCATAAAAACTAGAAAAATTTTAGAGTAAAACCAAATTTTTACCAAAGTTTAAAGCTGTTGTACAATAGTTAATGTTTTCAATCTTTATCTCTGGTGTCAATTTATCTATTATTTGTTTGTCTTTAAGTGTCAAGTTAAATCATTTGACCTGTGAAAAATGTATGATTTTGTATTTCTAATCATTTTGCTACCCTTTTATTTTGACCCTCATAAAAATTAGTGTAGTTAACAATAGGGAAAATTAACACATAGTGCACATTGGAATCATCTAGACTAAAATAATACTTCATAAATCTAATATCTAGATTAATAACTTAACAAATAAACTTCTGAATCTAACATATTTTGTATTACTTTAACATGATAATAAATTGAACTTCACGTGTAAAACAAAATTTGTATATAACATATCAAACAATAATGGAAAATACAACAAAATTAACAATAATATAATTATAAAATACTACCACTAATACATAAATATTTAAGAAATTTCTATGTTAAGTAATAGTTTAACCCTTCAATACAGGTATTTTCACTAGCCACTAACTAGGGGTTAGTCAGCCTATAATCACTGACATGAATTAGCTATTGGTCATTGCTATTGCCGTATTTCCAAGCTACTTTTTACAACAGTAAAAAATATCTGTCAAAATTAATAGAAAAACTTATGACATTATGGTTGATTTATAACGGTTTACATTATATTACATAAAAACACAATTTTCATAATTAGACTAGGCCTAACAAACCCAACAACAACAATTACGACAGGCTATTTTATACTTATTGTACATTAAAAAATATTTACACTCCTACTATAATCTGTACTGACTAAAAGAGTGATATTTTAAACACTGTTAAACCTGAGCTGTTCTAAACAGCAGTTAATATCACGTACTATAATGTTGAAACTATCACTATAAATCACTAGTGGTTAAGATAATAGATGAAAAAATGTTGTAGTAATAATGATAAGATAAAATTATTTCTATCCTCTATTGAGAAAACTAATTATTTGAAATAGTTCTGACTGCCGCTAACAGTATTGGGATACTGTCTACATTAAAATTTCACATTCTAAATTTTCGAGTTGGCCAACTGAGATTTTCACATGAAACCACAACGAAGGGTTAATAATTAATAGCAAATATTGATAATAACTGAAAAAAGAATATTTAGAGATATTAAGAATTATTTATTGGATCTGACAACCATAAAAGTATAAATAATTTTCAACAGTAATATTGTAAGTTTGATCTGTTACTGAAAACAGTGGACTACTAGCAGTTCAAAACTTTAATAAATAAATTATCTATAGTTTTCATTAAAATGAATATTATTACTGAGTTTAGTTTCATTATTTATTAAAGATTAGGTGTCTATATCTTGATGGAAAATCTTGTTGTTTATTTTTCACTTTCTTATTTCTAAATATTCAATTATTTGTTGTCTACTTGTATAAATAATTCTGAACTATTCATACTTTACTATTAAATTCCATATTTCATTTCAAGGTTAATTGATTCTATCTCTAATCTAATGATTTTTGAGGAGGTAACAATCTCCCTTTTATCTCAATTTTTCCCATCCTCATGGGCTATTGACGAATGCAATGATCTATCATCAAAATAAGGAGAGTCAATACAAGGTTGACAGTACCAATAAAAAGTGCAATGGACTCAGATAGTATAGTGTTTCATAACATAATGGGAATAACTTTATTGAAATAAAATCTTGGAAAAATCAATCAATAGTTATTACAAAAACATTGAAAACTGGACCATCAACTAGTGACTGATAAATAGCAAAATACTTACCAAGTAAATACACCATCTCGGGATAGAAACACCTGTCCTTGCAGATGTTGAGGGCTTCTTGTATTGGGTAATGGTCACTACGACGAAGCAAGGCCAGTAGCTTATCTTTAGCAAAGTCAGCATATAGGCTAACAAGTAAACCATGATATTTTTTTTGCTGCAGACCTATCTTTTCTTTGGTCCAGAGCATCCAAATACTGAAAGTAATAAAGTTATTTTACTACATTAAAAATGTTTATGGCTAGATTTGTAGGAATAGAAATGGTTGGTGAAACAATAATGTTTTCGGTTTTAAACCAAACAACGAAATTTATGATTTTTTCGCTATAGTTGTGAATTATTTCCCATAGTATTAGTATTAATGAAGTAAGCCTGTATATTCTGTTACCCGATAGAGCAGATGTTTTGTTGCTAGAGAGCCTGGCCACCACGATGTCAGGGGGTACCTCCCCGCTATCCAGCAGCGTGATAGTCAGGTCAGCATTCAGCTCCATCAAGTCTTCTATCATGTTGTGGATGACTCCGTACAGGTTGTGTTTGGCTATCAGGTCAAACACTCCGCTGTGACCTAGCCTGGACAAATGTAGGGATGATGATAAATTCTCATATTATAATTACAAGCGGTACATCCAAAACCAACAGCTGCCATGGATAATGTTCATGACAGGTTCATGTACACATCAACAAGAATCAAATTGCAATGTGAAGGCATACTTTCACAAGTTGGTAGGTTTTCACGCCAATTGCAGTTCTGTAGCTTATGTGCATACTGTACTGAGTTTTTAATTTTGTACCATATATTTTTTAAATTTATAAGTATACAATCCCTAGCATGATAGTGATGATGAATAAAATGAAAAGATTTAGTTATGAATCAAACTTGCATGATACAAATCAAGCATTTTAGTGAATTATAAAGAAAAGTCAAACATAAAATATGAAACAACTGTCTTACTTGAGATACATCTGGAGAGCTTTATCGTATTTGTTGTCGTAAGAGTAGAGAAGAGCTAGTGCCTCCAAGAGCACAGACTTGAACGTCTGCTGACTGACCACCAGCAGATGTTCCAGGGTGGCATTGACTACAGCAGGCACGTTGTACAACACTGGGGGCCACTCCTTGATCTTACTCAGGAATCCCTAACAACATAAACATTCAACATCCAGTGCAACCTTAATTGATCTTCAATATTTGACAAGGATCATCCTAAAGTTTGGCTGTTGTTAAAAAAACTAATGATATGGCATTTTTAAAGTGTGGATTTAAATTTCTTAAAAATTAACACTTAAACAATTTCCTATATTGTTAAAAAAATATAGTCATCAACAATAAATGCTATTTTCATCTTCTTGTGGATGATTTTTATGGATAACACTTCAGTCTTGCCATAACTCTATGATTATTTTTCCAACAAAACAAATATTACAGGTTTTATACCCTTATCCATTCCAAAAAAGTTGAAACACAACAAGCTGATGTTTGCTGTCTCTGTGCATACTTATACAAGAGAACTCACCATCTAGTGTAGTATAGAGCCATAATTTGAGAGATATAAGCCCTTCATTTTTAGATGATCTTCCAAAATTCATATGTGGAAAGGTTTGTCATTGTTACGATATCTGACATTGTACTTCTTAGGCTTAAATGGCCAGTGTGACTACCTTCTAAATTTCCAGGTTCGCTCTGCATCCCCCTTCCCCCCTGTAACCCCTCTAAATCCCCATTTTTCCCCTTTCCCTTTTCTCCTCCCCCCTATTTTAGTCTTAACTTCACCTCTAATAAAGACATTTTTCATTTGATTACAATGTTGCTAACTCAATCACACTCTTGAGATGTTTCAACCTTGCTATGGAGAGCAATCTTCAGTCAAAAGATATTCACTAAGGATATAAAGAACTGTACATTGAAAGGTTTAGTACTATGGTGACTGGACTTATACTATTCTAAAAGATTATTTTTTACCTCCTACAGTAAGAAAACTACATGTGTCACTAAATACCCATTGTGTATATAATTCTCCTTATACAATAGACTTGGACTGTTATTAATACAAACATGTTCACACCAATATTTTTAAATTTAGTAAAACACAGTGATTATCCTGCTTACAATAGTTACTTTATTGGTTTGTCATTTAGTGATCCACTATTACAAAAAATTCAGCACCTTAAGTGGCCCATACACTTGGTGGATTGATATTAGCAAGACATGTTGTGATGGTCATACACTTAAAAATGTATTTGTACATTGTACATAAAATAGTTAAGATGTAGTCAAAGATGGAGATCTTATGATTGTACAGTTTTCTTTTGACAGAACAGTTACATTTCTAATAGACTATAATTTTGGTGAATACAACTTTGGAATTCAGAGTCACCAAAACTTTTACATCTTGGAGTATTTTGACATTTCCTCCCAATTTAACTCTCAAGAAGTCAATTTTCTTTTTAAGATTGTTCTTAGTCTCAAGTGATTAACTTATCACTATATGCTGGGCACAAAGAACAAGAAAATACTGCCAAAACTGTGAGTGCAAAGAGCAAGAGGTGGCGATTTCCATCTTAGGCCTTTTTATATTTGCTTGGTAGCTAGTACGCACATTAATTAAATATTTTTTTATTAGTATTCATTATTATTGTCTTCACATAAATCAAGAATATATCAAAGAAATATTTTATTCAGAATCATGCATTAAAATATGCATATTTTAATTAACCTACTTTTTGATGAGAAAGATGACTTTCAGAACAAACTCACATTTCATTTTTGTAATAATATATTTAACAACATTAAATATTAGAATCTCAAAGAATAAAGCCAATATTAATTAAACGCTTTTTTCATAGAGATTCTATACAACAATTGATTTATATTAATTTAAAAAGATGAAGAGGAATGAAAACAAACAGATATTTTTATCAAATGGACTTTAGTAGGCAACTGAAAGGATTGCAAGCAAACATACCCAAACAATTTGGTGAGTGATAAACTTTCTTGTTATTACAAAAATACCCTATCTTCAATTAAGCCAAAGAAACTTTAATGTCGAAGATAAAAGAGCATCAGGCAACTAAAAGGTCTTGTACAGACTAAGTTTTCATCTGAGACCTCCATACCTGAATCTGAGAGGTTAGTGTCATAACCCATTACTTCTGAGATGTGATTTCAGATCTTAGTTTGGGCATACGATAAAATAGTGATCTGAACATAAACTGAACTTAGCTTAGACTTTTGACATTTAGACAAAAATCTTTAATAGAAGCTGATAATTATTGTTATGTAAAATAACCTACCTCTGGGTCTGTTTTTAGGAACTCGTATAACACCATTTCATAAATATAAGGTTCTAGAGGGTTACTGTCAAGTGGTAAATAAGGACTGACTGTCCTCAACTGGTGCACTCTAGCAAAATTTGAGCACTTCTTCCTCCCACAGCCTTTTATTGTTACCTAAAATTAAAAATAACAACAACTGAATCAAATCATTTACATACATTAATGATGAATTGGTTTTCATTCTCGAATACCCAATATTAGTACTAATGAATAGTGAAATAGTTTACTTCTAATAACAGCATTTGTAATTTAAAAAACTTCTAAAATTTACAAATTAAATTTATTTGACAGATTTCAGTAGAATTTGTTAGTGTTTAACCCTCCAACTGATGACCGACGGTTCAGACGTTCATTGATACAACTTGTGAACTGATAAAGATGACACAAACATCAGTCAACTTTCCGCTATTACATAAAAACCATTTAAGTTATACAGACATAACTTGCACCAATTGAATCCTTTACTCATAAATACCAATTCCTTATACATAGTTTATATTTGTAATATCACTCATTGTCAGCTGATATTGATCCAAAGCCCACACAGTGTAGAATAGAATAGAATAGAATATATCTTTATTGAACATATTCTTAGAGAATAGAACAAAGGTCAGTGTTTATGTCACAATCAGTGTATGAGTCAGTGTATGTAAATTACAAAGCGCTTGTCCTCCACTGAAGGTACTCCTGGACACTGTAGTATGGATGCTCCAGCAGCCAGCTTCTTAAGGAGGCCTTGAAGTTCTTCTCTGGAAGCTTTCTTAGGTAGTCAGGTAGATTGTTAAAGAACATGGCTCCTTTATACGATGGTTTTTTCTCGAACAGAGTCAGATGATGAGGGTCAAGGAGGAAGTTGTTTCTATGTCTGGTGTTGTAGGGGTGGATGTCGCCAGTTCTTGCGTGCCCTGTTTTTGTGGCAAATAAGATCGTCTGTAGGATATAGAGTCCTATGATCGTCAGTATTCCTAGATGTCTGAAAGCTGCTCGGCATGAGTCCATTGGTCCTAATCCACTTAGAGTCCTGACAGCCCTTTTTTGTATAACGAGCACCCTTTTAAGATTTCCAATTGTCGTACCTCCCCAGGCTATCAGTCCATATCTGAGATGACATTCAAATAGGGAAAGGTATGCTGTCAAAGCTACTTGAGGGCTACTGATTTGTTTTATTCTTCTCACTGCATACAGGCTACTATTAACCCTTCAACGCGTTTTGCCGTACTAGGTACGTCATGACACTTTCACTTGAGATCGCGTTTTGCCGTACTGAGTACGTCATGGAGTAGTCGGTTATTTTTGTAGCTGTAACAGACAACTATCGAATGTTTTCAATGAAAAATGTATACCAATCGAAAGTAGAAGATTCAAACTTTCGATTAATTGAGTCGATATCTCGAAAAATCGATCTTTAGAAAAAATATCTGAGAAATCAGCTGCATTCAAGACGACGTCATTGCCGTGCACCCGATCGTTTGTCGGCTTACGTTTGTTGTTGTTTACAGTCATTGTTAGTGTGATGGTTATGTTTCTACTGACATATTTTTGTGTGTTTTATGTTCCTTTGTTTAGTTATTATTATTAGTTATGCTTAGTATTAGTTTTACAAGCTAACTATATGGTTTTGAAGAAGGAAATCCCGTTTTGACAGGAACAATTTGTTGTGTTTTACAAACATGAGTCGGGAATGTTTTGTAGGTTAGCTAGCTTTTAGGGAAATATTTTTGCATGTTTTAGGGAATTTATTTTAAAACTGTTATCGGTTTTGTAAAATATTTTAAAATCAATCGAAAATGAGTAATCTTGAAGGACACCTAGTGGAAAGAGACAGTAAAATTGACAGACTTTTGAACCTTGAATCAGATGAAGATTTCGACGATGGATATGACAATGACTTTGCTCAAGCTGAGTTTGAAGTATTAGACTTAGGACAAAATAGTAATGATGATATTGAAAATAGGCTAGGTGAAAACATTGTAATACAAAATGAGTTCAATGTTGTTGAAAGAGGAGGAGGTGATGCATACCTAAATGTAGGCCTAGGCTTACCTGGTTTTTGAATCATTGTAAAGTTAATAAACTAACCTAAAGTAGGTTAATTTTGTTTAATTTGGCTAATTCTAAACACTAACAACATAATAACAACAAAATAATTATAAACTTGGGTAATTTGCTTATATTATTTATAAAAACACAAAATCTCTAAAAAACCGCCAGAAAAATCAACGCAGGAGGGGGTATGACCATGAAAAAAAAATAACGCGTTGAAGGGTTAAGTTTGTGGCAGAGTTGATTGATGTGAGGTTCCCATGAGAGGTTTTGATCAACAGTTAGACCAAGGTACTTTCCTGATTTAATTGTAGTTATTTCTGGGAGCCCGTCATATTGGTTTGGGTTAGGTGTAAAGACTAGCTGTTGGGTCTTTGAGTCATTTAAGACTAAATCATTGAGGTGGCAGTATTGCTTAGCCACATTGTATGCAACAAAAGAGTCTATATCTAGCTGAGATTTGTTCTTATTTGCTAAAATCAAAGCTGTGTCGTCAGCATACATTACAATTTCACAGTGGTTTTGGAGATAATTTGGGAAGTCATTTGTTAGGAGAATGTACAAGACGGGTCCAAGCACGGAGCCTTGAGGTACTCCTCTGCTTACTGGTATTGGCTTGGATTTTACTTTCGTCACAGTGTTTTTCTCCAAGTAAGTAAGTTCTACTACTTGTTCCCTGTTGCTCAAGTAGCTCTTAAACCAGTCAAGTTCTTTGTCAATGACTCCAAGAGAGTGTAACTTTTTCAGTATGAGTTCATGGTCAAGGCAGTCAAACGCTTTACTAAAATCCAAAAATATGCTTGTTGCAATTTTTCCTTTTTTCCAGATTGTCGATGATTTCTTCAATTAGTTGAGCTATTGCTGTTGAAGTTGATCTGTCTTTTATAAAACCGTGTTGTCTAGGGGTGAGAAGATCGTGCTGCTTGAGGTGGCTCAGTAGTCTATTTAGTATTACTCGCTCCAGTATTTTAGAAAAAGTAGAGATTAGGGAAATTGGCCTGTAGCTGGTGGCTTCATTTGTTGCTCCACATTTGAATTTCGGATAGATTTTTGCGAATTTTAGTTCATTTGGAAATATTCCTTGTGAAAGTGATTTATTAATGATGTGAGTCAGTGGGGTGATTATTTCGTGTTTGCACTGTTTGATCAATTTTGATGAGATCTCATCCTCCCCTGCTGATGTTTTTGCTTTTAAAGAGTCAATGATTTTTCCAATTTCTTGTTTGTTGGTTTCAAAGAAGGCTAGGTTTGGTGTTTGAAGTGTTTGGTTGTTATTGTTTGGTGCTATTACAGGTGTCGTTGTTCCATTTCTGAGGGTGTTCGGTCAGCGACTGTAGCAAAGAAGTAATTTAAATGATTGGCAATAGTTATTGGAGAGTCAACGATTTCTTCCTCTATTTTTAGGCATTCTAGTGGATTTTTTGAAGATTTTTCTTTTCTTTCATTATTTATTACATTCCACACAGCTTTTGATTTGTTGTCCGACTGTTCTATGAATGAAGAGTTGCACTGTTTACGAAGAGTTTTGAGTTTTATATCATAACATTTTTTCCTTCGAGCTGTTTCTTTTTTGTCATCAGGGTGGCCAGTAATGATTTGTTTATTCAGTGCTTCTAAGTATGATAATTTTAGGGCCTGACTTTCATTGTCCCATATATTTTTGTAGGGTTTCTTTTCTTCTTTACTATCTTGAGTGGACATGCTATGTTCAATGCAGTTTGAAAAATTCCACTAAATGCTTTATAAGCAGTTTCCACATTCTCGGTGAGAGTGACTTTAGTCCAGTCTTGGGATTCCAGATTGTGCTTCAATTCTTGCACTGTTCTTGCATTAAACTGTCTTCTTTTTGTTTGGGTCAGTGGCTGTTTCGTAGAATCTGTGAGAATCGTACATAGTTGGGCCGTGTGGTCTGAGAGGCCTGTCTGTGTTATTTTGGTAGCTATTTCCGTTTCTTTTATGTTCGTGCATATAAAATCTATAGAGGTCTGGCTATGATTTGTTATTCTGGTTGCGGGTAGATGAAGTCTGCTCAAGCCATGGCTAAGGAGCATTTCATCCAGGTTTCTTCTGTCATTGCTTTCAATAAGATTGTCTACATTCACGTCCCCCATCACCAGTACCATGTCATTAATGGCTACAATTTTGTCAAGCTCAGCTGATAAAATGTCTATTGCATTTTCTAAGTTGCTGCAGGGTGGTCTGTAGATGCTTAGCAGTTGTAAAAATCCTTGTCTCAGCTCAATTTTCAGGAGCATCGTTTCACAAATGAGTTCCGATGTATTGCTTGATATTGATACTACTGTAATCTTGTTTTTTAGTCTTAAGCTAGCAAAAAACAGCCACTCCACCTTTCCGGTGTTGCTGTCTGGTAAAACCACCTAGTAGACTGTAGCCAGGGATTCTTGTGTTTTCCAACTTTTGACTACTTAAGCCGTGTTCTGTAAGAATTATTAAGTCTGGATTAGAGCTGTGTAGGAAGTGTGTCAGTCTCTCGATTTTGTTCTGAAGGCCATCAATGTTTTGGTGAGCAATGATAAATTTGTGTTGTTTACTTTTTCCTGTTACTGGTTTTAATATTTGTACTATGGTTTCACAATCTTTGTCTTGGTTTTTTCTAAAAAAAGTGTGTTGTTGGTTTGGAGCTTGACCTAGAAAAGCTGTTGAGCATTGGTTACTTGCCTTAAGTGTTATTTGATGAGTTGTAGAACTAATTTGCATATTCCTTTTAAAGAATTCTATGTGTTCATTAAAGAAATCCTCTGTAGTCTGACTTGAAGGCCTTATGATGGCTGTTATAGGGGGTGATAGTTTCTTTGTAAAGTTTGCAGTACTGGTGAAAGAAGGATGTTCTTTGTTGCTGTTGGAATGAATTGGTTGGGCTATTTCAGGGATGGGCTCACTGGTAGGGTGCTCAGCCTGGGAGATGGATGCTTTCGTCTTCTGCACTTTAAGGGAGGCACTATATTTGGCTTTGGGATTAGTTTTGTGTTTGTGCCTTGGTATTTTCCTTTCAGAGGTTTCTTCTTTGCCATTTCTAATTCTTAATAAATTCGTGATGGATGCTTCTAAGCTTGAGAATTTCTCTTCAAGTGAAGTGTGACTTTTTTTAAACTGCCAATTTCTAGGAGAAGGGAGGGTGAGGTGGAAGGGGGGAAGGAGGAGTTGACCTGATCAGTAGAGAGCTCAGTTTGGGTTTCTACATTGCTATGTTGTGCTGTTGTGTGATTTCCATAAGATACTTGCGTTTTCAGCATTGCAATTTGTTTCTTTTGGTCTTTAATTTTTATTTCGTACTCAAATATCACTTCAGAGAGTTTTTTGTCATTTTCTTCAAAAATATCCTGTGCTTCAATCATGCATTGTTTTTCTTTCGTTAGCTGTGCTTCAAGTTCGGATATTTTTCCTTGTAGTGACTCCATATTGGATATATGTTTTGATTCATTGTATTCCAGCTCCTCTATTTTGGCTTCAAGGCTATTTAATTGGGCTAGCAGGGTACAATTTTCTTTTTTAAGAATATTGTTTTCATGTAAAAGTGCAGATCCTATTTTAGCTGCCATTATTAAACTTTCTTCACTATTTTGCTCCTCATTTTCAACAAGACTTTGTTCAAGTTCTTTAAGTGAGTCACATTGGGGAGTCATTTTGATGTTTGAAGTCTCATTTGAAGAAACAGGAGTGGATTCTCGGTTTTCATGTAGGGAGTGAAAATCCACACAAACTGCTACATTTCCAAGTTGTTGAATGTGTTTTGGTCAAGTTTTTAAACTCTTTGTTTGAAAGATTAACACAGTCTGCATGGAACCACTGTTTGCAGTTTCCAGTGCACAGTATTCCTTTGTGTTTCACTCCAAGCTCCACATGGATATTTTGACATTCTGGGGTTTTCTGGCACCTGTTTGTCAATATAATGGTTCTGGAGAAATATAAAGTTAGCAGTTTTTTTAAGCTGGGTTTGGCTGGCTCCTATTGTCAATATAGTGGTTCTGGTGATGATAAAATGGTAAACAGTTTTTTATTCTAGCTTTGGCTGATTGCTGTTGTCCTGATGAATAAAATAATGGTAAACAGTTTTTTATTCTAGCTTTGCCCTGATTGCTATTGTCATGATGAATAGAATGTTGTATTAATACTTAATTAGTAAAAAAAAAGTGTACAATTTTTGTTTGATTTTGAGGAGTAATCTAGTTCCTTGTCAAGTAGAAAGATCCAGACAGCCTAAACTAGATAGGTGATGGAAGTCAGATGTAGATAAATAACAGCAGAGTGGTTGGTGCCGTTGTCAGTTGCACAGTCAGCAGCTCAGGGTCAGTGCTCCAGTGTCACACAGACAGCAGCAGTACGGTAGGTCAAGTGAGGAGTTTACTGATGTTTGCACAGTCAGCGATGTTGTTGTTAGCACCTCACGACTACTTGTCATACATTGATATATTACCACACAGTTTCAAAGTAGGTCACCGTATGACGCGTGTACTGTTCCATATGGTATGTCTAATTTTTATAGGCTTGTGCATTCATGGTATAAATTAAATATTTTGCAAATATCATTAATAATGATAAACAATTGTTTTGTAGTGAACGTTTATGCTTAAGATTGATTAATTTAAGTAGCTTGAAATTTTTGTTCCTTGAAAAAAGTATTCTCGAGTTCTTCTAAGTGTAGTTTTTTGGTAAATAAATGGACTTACAGTTTAAAGATTGTGTTTGTTGTGAAGAAAAGTAGGCATTTTGTTGAATTTCCCACTTAAATCACACTTTAAAACTGGATCACTTTCATGTAGAATGATGGGTGTCCGCCATGTTGGATTTGATTGTATACAAGTGACGGACTACGCAGTTGTTAACAGGCTGCATCCTTGCTCAGCATTGACTTTTTTTTAATATATGAAAAATATGCTGTGCAAAGACAAAAACCAATGTATAATTTTGGGAGTTTTTTATTATCAGTCAGAAGGTTAAGTTATAATTTATTTATTTACAGTTTTTATTCGTTTAATATCCAATAATTAGTTGTACATTTTTTACAGATCACTTAACTGAGCAATTTTTCATAACTACTTGCAAATTTGGGTTTTTGGTTAAAAAATACTGATAACATTAATAGAACATACATAGTTTACAAACCAGAGCTTATTAAAAAAAAAGATTTATATCCAAATGCTACTAATAACCAATAAACTAATAATGGTGAATGGAAACAAAACAATGGCCACAAGACATGGCTTGTTTCATATGACCTCTGCAATTCGCTACCATATAACTTTCACTTTTAGAGCTTCAGAAAGGATCATTTTTATTTTCCTCCACTAATTTTGACCAACTCCACTTAAACAGAAACAGAATTGAAGCAGATGTTTTACAAATTAGATACTTCAGAAACACTGATCAAGGTATGTATGGGAAAAACCCAACTATCAAATAGACGTATACTAAGTGAATCAAATAGCTTATAATGAAATAACTTCAGAAGCCATTGTGATCATTTGTTCAATAACTTATAATATTCTATTGTGAGTCAAACGTATTAAATATTATAATGCCTTATAACCTTGATATTTATTTTGAAACACCTTGTACAAGATTAACTTTTATTTCAGTTGATACAGAGGTTTGACTCAATTTAATCTTGGAAAGTGGAGTAAATGTCATAATTATGAAGAGAACGGCAACCTTCATATTTGTAACAGGTTTGTTTGAAGATAAGAATTGCTAGACCTCTCATTTCAAAACTTTCACCACCTGAGCCACATCAATGTCAGTCAGTATTGTTTGTATGTATTTATTAGTGAATAGAGCTAAAGTTCTTTTTATTCAAATCCATTAACATAATACAAAGATCAAACTTACATATTATTAGTACAATTCCTTAATTGCGTAATTTTCTGCTATTGTCATCAGTAATTCCAACACTGAACTGGCTGTAATAAAACAACCCAACAGAGTCTTAGGTCAACGGTAGTAAACTTTAATTACATGTTCACCCTAATTTTGAGTCAAAGAATTGTGACAGAAGTCTTGTTTGAAAAATATGATTAAATACCCAACCAAATGATGTTAAGTTTCTGTATGCTTTTGAGTAAGTAAATGATGAAGTGAGTACGAACAAGTTTTAATGTTTTTCTGAATAAACAATAATAATGAGAATATAGTTCATTTAACCTTCCATTTGGCTGACACAGTGTGTCAGATTTCAAACATTGCATTAAGCTGAATGTGAAATGGAGCTTAACTCAATATTCACATTGAATTAAACCTTTCCACCATAGCTATTGTATATGTACAATAACAATATTGGAAAAATTAAAAAGTGTTTTACATCTTGTATAATTTTATGACTTAAAATAAGGTCATAAAGTGTTTTAAGTTTAAAATTATTTCTACATGGTTAAAATTAAGATGGACAGCACAGCCAGGTTCTGAAAGTTCCATATTTTTCACATGCCCCTATTTAAAGAAACTTGTGTGTAAGATACACTGTTTTAGTATTTTATAAGGAAATACTTTACAAATATTTTAATCATTAATTTGCTAGATTCCCAATCTATTTTTAATTTTAGAAAGGATTTTACCTCTAATACACACCTAGAATATCATGACAAAGTTTAGCAGCTTCCTGGTACTGTTCGAGGAAGAGCAAGTGATCAAGGTACGACTGCCCAACGCTCAGTTTAGTGTGCCTTTGCAAGTCTTTCTCACTACTTGTCACCGCTTCCATTGCATCCTCAAACTTACTGAAAAACCATAAATCATTTTAAACACAAATAAATAAATTACCACCTTCAAAATTATTTTAAAAATTACATAAAATTTATTTTAACAACCAGCACACTATGTTGCTTATTCAACACCCATTAACTTTTTTATGAAAGATTGTTCACTCAGAAAGCTAAACTGTTCTCAATCAAATCAAGATGGGGAGGATATCATCATTTACACTGAGAAACACAATTATAACACTAGTCTGGTTCTCACTTACCAGAATAACTTTTATCAACACTATACAGATTGCCTCTTGTCTAATTGATTTCTTCATTTGTCATAAAAGCATTTTCCTATAGCTGAACTTAAAGTTATCACCTAAAATAATTTTTTACCCCCAAATTTTTACACGTCTTGAACATTGGTTGGTCTTTTCACGTTGGTTAACATAAAATTGTGAAAACATTAATAAAATGAGAAATATTGCAATATAAACAGATTTAGTCTTTCTCTAAGAATACATATAGTGAACTAAATGTTTTGGAATTAAGAAGAAATTAGGCTACGCTAGAACTTACACAAGGAACCAGACTCCAGAGAGTCACAAATATATCTGACAGACTGAAAAAGTCTTAAGGCAGCCGATATCAATGTTACAACAATGATGTTTGCAACAAGCTGATCATGTTAAATGTGAACTTTCATTTTATAACAACCTTTTCTTATCAAATATGTCCAGTTGAATAATGTAAAATAAATATTTAAAACCAGTTTATTATTTAAAACTAGAGCAAGATTTCAATTATCAGTTAAAAACCGTAGCTAATTAATATGAGAAAAGTAGCAAAATTTGCTGTTTAAAATCCTTAATTAAGAACAGTTTCTTCTGATTTTGTGGCTGGAATATTTTTATTATAATTTTCATATAGAGAACATTGGAAAAAATATAAAATGACTTGTTTTGTGACATGTGCAATATTTTAAATACTAATAATTTGAAAAGAATAATACTTACAAATGTTCAATGAGCCAATCTATCCTATCATCTGCATCATACGGGCTTGCAGCGACTATGTCCTTGGGGCTCACAATTAGATAACAATTTTCCTCTATTATACATTCTGTAATAAAAATAATACGTTATATTAGTTTTTTCCCTTTTAATTCTCTAGTTTTTATATTTGTGTTTCTGAATCAAAGTAAATTTACTTGTAATATTACCTAATTATGTTGTTTATTTTATATAGCCCAATTCAATTTTTATTTTTGTCTGACATAACAAACTTCGATACATTTAAAATATTCTCATTTTGTCTGCAACATTTTCCTTTTTAATGCAAAATTTGAAATAACTTTGAACAAAAGCAAACTCACTGTTAATTCTCTTTACTGTAAACTGAGATGTGTGTGTATTTCAATATTTTTCAACCATTTTTACATTGTCTTTAATATTTGATACTCTAGAATAAAAAGTACAAAGTTCTTTGTATATGTATTCTATATGGAGCTTTTGATCCATAAACTACTACTATAACTGTCATTATTAATATAAGAATTTGTTGTACCCAATAATATGTTTCACAGACCAACAAAGAAATTAAGCTAGTATCTATACTAATACTGAATGAATGACCTTTTTATACTCATATTTTATAGAGTTACATGTATTTTTCATATAAAAAAAAACAAATTATTATAGAATAATAAGATACTGTAGACAATGTACCCAAGTAGTAGTCACAGGCCGTGTATTGATGGTAGCCTCGCAGACTGAGGTTGTCGGTGCAGATACTGCCATAGTCCCCCAGTCGTGGTTCCAGCACATGCAGCTGAGGCCGCTGGGGTCCCTCCTCATTCTTCCAGTAACCTAGGACTACCAAGTGCTCGTGAAGTGGTCCAATGCCGCAAATCAGGAAGTCCGTTTGGAAAGATAGTACTGCAAACAAAGTTCATATTTAAACACTACGTTGATGTGCCAGTTAATACATTTTTGTTTTTGTTCAATTGGTTTCTGAAGAAAAACTCAAGACAGATAAGTTTTAATTCAGATTAGGAGAAATATCAGTATCAAAATCTATGCAAAGTTCATGTCTAGCAATAGATATAATTTGAAAAAGGTAACTTATAAAGGCTGCTAATACCAGATTGGTTCAAATCATTTTCAAATGATAAGCATGTCATGGATACATGAACACAAAGGGCAAAGTAATGGAAAAAATGAGGAAATAAGTAATAAAAAAAGTATTAAATGTTAAAACTATATCAGAACAGCTGTAATACAAATGTAGTGTCAAATGTACTATACAAGTTTAGTATTGATGACAAGACGTGTGCATTAAAAGTTAATGCGTTCAAAGGTCTTTTTTACGGCCAATTATTGTTTTATTAAAACAGTATGTACAAGACCATTTTGAGTTGACAGAGGTGTTATCAGAAGCATCCTCTGTATTCAGCAATACACAGAGAGCTAATTTGTGATCATCAATGAATGATCTCTCAATACTGGAAATAAAGCTACTGAGGGCCTGAATTGTGATTTTCCAGATTGATAGACATACTTTTCAGAATAAAAAGGAGAGTTAAGAAGAACTTAACTCCAATATACCTATTTTCAAAATTTTCTATAGTTTTCAATAGAAAAGATGTTAAATTTAAGAGATAATATGGTTTAGGCTCACCCACAGGGCGGAGGATGAAAATTGCCACTTCCAATATACGGGTATGTGTCCCAGAGCAAAGCTTGACCTAAAGATACTCAGCAAGGATAAAACCAAATCAAGCCCCTGTTGGAAAAGGATTGGAAAGACCCCCAACTCCCCTGGAGACTAGAATGGTTTAAAGAAATTCACTGCCCAGCGCACTTTACCTGGAATGAACAACTTCGTAGCTTTGCAGTTGTTCCAATAAGTATATCAAGGCATTAGATCTTCAACGGGAGAGACTACCTCAGTATCCATAGAAGGGGTGGAACCCAAGAAAAATAGAGAAATAGGTCACCAAGAGAAGGCTAATAGTGTGTATGTATCCTTCCGGAAAGGAACCATCAGCACTCCTAAATAGACCAATAGGATTTAAGGGCACTGGAGGTCGATTCTATCCTAATGCAGAAGTCCTTCCATGTTTTCTGTTTAGACTCATGGAGTAATTCTTTAACTAGTCAGAGCAATTATGTATTCAGCCCACTGATCTAGCCTTTTGGCTTTGTTAAAGAGGCTTCTCGTTCTAGTTGATAAAGCCTTGAGCTGACACTTCCATCAAGCACACTTAGTTTGGTCACTGGATATTTTGAAGGGCCTTTGTTAAAGGCTGTCTGTGTTGAGAACAGCCAATTCCTGATGTTCCAAGCTTGCCGCTAGGGCTTCACAGTACAGCATTCAGTTAGCAAGTTGTGGAACTCTATTCACTATCATACGTGGCCGTGTCATTTCTATATCAAACAGTATATGATTGAAAGAACAGAAAGGTGGTTCTCTGGATACATGCCAATTGTGCACCAGATTATATGTGAAAGGGCTAGTTAGTCACATAAACAATCTTGTCCCAAATCACATTTTTAAAGGTCTCTATTTACATGATGTTAGTGCTGAACGATATGTGAGGGCACTGCTCTGATTATACTCCTATACCAATCTCACACAAGTCTCAAAAAGAAAGTATTAACCCTTTCCCAGCTATGAATCGCCTGATGATGAAACCTTTGGTTTCGAAAGGCCTTGTCCGTAAAATAAACCGTATTGGAAAAATATTGTTTTATTAACATTTAGTACTATTTTAAAATGTTTTCCAGTTGATCCAAAAGTCTTTAATTGTTGATAACGATCTGTACTAAATAAAAAATAAACACATGTTTAATAAATATATAAAACTGCTGAAATGTAAACTGCTACTCTGTGCTGAGGGCCTTAATAAGCAGTTAAGCCAGGCACTAGAGTACCCCTGCGTGCTTGGGCTTGTGATGGTTAAGGGCTTAATAGGACTTTAGTTAATGACAGCTGTATGTTAACAAGTACATTCATGTGGTAACAAACTATGGGTGTGAGGTTTTACTGAACTGTTCTCCACAAGGTACTGAGGCCAGTCCGGTGTGAGAGCCATCTCCGCAGGGCTGCGTTTTCGCACGTTCAGTATCCTCACAGAGTCCAACCATCCCACTAGTAAAGTGTTGGTGTCCTTCCAGCAGAGGTTGCAGCGTGCTTTCTCGTTCTGGAAACTGTAACAACATACCATCATTGCTGACTGAACAACCACACCCGCCATCTTGTCACCTAATATTATACACAGGGTATCCATAAACTACTTTATCAAACTACACCATTTGATTTGTCAGATCAAATTAAATAAGGAATGTCATAAAAAGTTTTAAGTCTATCTTGTTGGTTTACCATATGTCATAAACACATGAAACAAAATTTAAAGATTAATGTTGCAAAATAATAAGTAATGCATCCATACAAATTTTGTGGCAAGTGTTCAAAGTGACAACAATGAACTCTCAACAGTAATCTCTCATTTGTTAAATACAATAATCAGCTGATAAACAATATTAATAACTCGATTAGTGTATTTTAAGTGAGGAATGCCACTAAGTAAAATCATTACTATTCAGTTATGCTCTGTCATAGATAAATAAATTTGGTGTCCAAAACCCTTATCTAAAAGTAACCCGTGTTTGACTATCCTTATTAACATTTCCTATTTTTGGGTTATTATTGTTTGATAATTTTTTATGGCCGCCATTTTGAAACATGATATATATTTTCTGATTTTTTTTTAACACGTCTTAATCAAACTAAAAGTTTTGCACAGTTTGAATCTTATACCTTTTTCAATTTAACCCTAGCACTGCAGTCATGCTAAATCTTTTACTATAACACATAATACAGTACTCATACATTGATAAATAGTAGACATTGTTAACTTGTTCACTTTTTGTAGACAGAAATAAAAGTGTCTAGAAAAAGTGACTAAGTGAACTGGCATCCCTGCTTCCCACACTGACTCTGCAGCTCAAAGTGAACAGACAACTAGAATGCTATATATAGTTATATATTCTTTATATAACTACTTACTTAGTTGACTTGGTCCACTTAATGAGACCAAGGGAGCACTTGTTGTGGATGTCATAGACTCTGACACCTAGCTGAGTTGCCCAGGCGATGTGCTGACCTGCCTCGTTCCATCGAATGTTCTGGACCCCTCCCTCCACACTCATGTCAAACAGTACTGTAGACTTGATCCGTGACAGAAATGTTCTTTCGTGTAAAACTAACCTTTCATCTCCTACACAAACACACACATCATTAGATTAATAGAATTAGGAGGTCAAGAATCTATTCATACAGCCATTGGATAGAAAATCCAGTCCTAGGTGTTGAAAAATAAAACAAATGAGAATATTTGTGATGGAAAACATGAGATAGAGTCGTTCAGTAAGACAAGAGACTAATAATGAATGTCACTCACACTGTCAATTACAGATTCTACCTGGTAACCAGTAAGAGTTCAACTTGGCTTGTCAAAGAATTACATAACCAGGCAGTAAAGAAGCTTAATGGTATTTTTTGATTAAAGATAATGTTCCTTAAAATTCAATAAAAGGAAACTCTATAACAAGCAAATTAACTTGTTAATTGCTACTTTGAAAAGGTAATTTAACTCATCATAGAGGAATCCCTTACTTGTGTAAATTAAATGTATAATAAGTCACCCCTTTATACTATTACATTAAATATAAGTTGTTATCTACTTGCAATAAATTGTATTATTATATCAAACATATTACAATGTAAAATAGTTTCTGGATGACAGTTTTTTTTACAGTTTTCTTTTTGAAATGAAGTACCTACCCATTTTAAGCTACATTCTAACTAATATGAAATGTTTCGTGCTAATAAAGATTGAATTTAATTGGATTTTTGTAGTAACCCAATAAAAACAAAAAGTACATCACAAAAGTGCACTTGGCAAAATCCAGTTAAACCAGTCAAGAGGCAGGGACACAACCCACTCAAACTTTCGACTCAAACCTTTGGATTCTGTGTTAGTCAGAATACTGAAAAATAAAGTAGGAGCACGTACTAAAACAAATTCATATCTTCAATGTCAGTGACTCCTGCAATTTGGACAATAGCTAATGTCTTGACTGGCGCTAATGATTCTTGGCACTAAAGGGTTAATTTTTAAATTGTTTATATGTTTTATTTTGACATTTACTTTAGGTGTTTAATCTTTTACTTATAAAAAATAAGAAAATTTACATTTTTTAATTTTTTTTGCTAGCATGAAACATTATGAAGGGATAGTGTATAAAGCTGTATCACAGCACTGGTAGTCACAATATCCTGAAACTTCTTATTCATTGTTTTTTGTAACATCCTTAGCATTGGATTCACTGTATTTCTGTTTATAAAAGAACGATCTTATAAAGTATTAAATTCAAAACATGATGCTCACTTTAAATATTGTCTAATATGACTTGTAATATATTTGTTCAAATGTTTACAATATAATTTTATGTATGATTTACCAATGCCTGGGAAACCAGATATTAGCAGTGAAAGGGTTAAGTCAAAATTCTTTGAAGAATCCTACAACACAATTCTATACTTTTAAATGGATTGAATATATCAAAAACAAAAAACTTTATTTCTAGAAATGTGGAATGGGAAATAATTTTAAAACAAATCTAAATATAATAATTTACTGACTTTTCTGTGAAAAAACAAGTCTACAAGGAGAAGATAGTAAAAAGTAGCACAGAATTAATAGTTCTGGTTGCAAAAAGAGCCAAAAAAGAGAAGATTGGTAGACCCCCACTCACTTGTCACACACAGGAGTTTAACTGTATGGAGTAATTCTAAAGTACCTATACCCCACTAAACTGCGCAGGAGAGCATGAGTTGACAATATAGCAATAAAAAGTCATAGTGCAAGTGGTATGAGCGTTTCTGTGAACATCATCTAATAATATTGAAGATAACCTTCACAATTGGAATGTACACCCTACCTTTCTCACTGCAGGAGACAACGGTTCAAAACAAATCGTGTTTAAAAACAATTTGGGCAAGCACAGTCATTTGAACATGTTTTGAATTTGTAATGATTCAAAGTTGTTGTTATTTAAATGACCAAAGATAACTGTGAGTAAACATGTTCAGAGAAATAATTGAACAAGTCTATTAAAGATAGTAGCTTCTTGAAAAAATTGTGAGAAAATGGTGATGTTTTTTTTCCCTATGACCATCTGACTGCCAGTCATATGAATTCAAAAAAACCACCAAAACTTCAACTAAGGAACAAAAGCTAAAAAAAACATGCAGTGCTGCCAACTGTAAGAAGAGATTTTAATCAAATTGCCTGAGGAATTTTTTCCGTCTGCCTCATATTGTCTACAAGAATATTATAGCTATTAGAACAAACAAGCTGTCATTCATTTAATTAAAGATAAGATAAGTAAAACCAATAGGATTATAATTTAATAACTCCTATACTATTTAATTTTAAGACCTGTTATGCAATTAAACACTTATCTCATTATTATGGTAATGACTTTCATTACTACAATAATTCATTCATTTTTTAATTAGCAATCCCCCATTAACCCTCCGAGTGGTGAAAGACACTGCAGCGTCTATTTATTTTCTATTACCAGTGGCAAAGACACGCTGCCAGCGTCTATTTACGTAAGCCTTTTTTGTGTTGGAAGCGGTTTATAAAAACATTCCGCGACGTATCCGCGCTGAAGTGGTATGGATAGAAAGAACAGATTCCAAAGTTTAATTTCATATAGTATTTTATTGTACTGGCTATACGTTTTGTTTACTGTATGCCGATTTTAAACGCCCTTGGCCAGTCGCGGTAATAGAACAGTCGCGGCTGGATGCAAAGAAAGACTATGTGTTGTCCTCCTCGGTAGACTAATGGATATAGTCTCGGCTCTCTAACTGAGAGATTACGGGTTCAAATCCCGGGGAGGGCCCATCAGGAATAAACATAAAATAGCCAGTGTTCAATGAAGCCGTCATAGCTTAAAGCTGAGGCTTAAAAAAAAGAACAAAAAAGAAAAAAAGACTAATGTGCTTTATGTGGACCCACAAAAAAAGAGGTAAAAGCCACTTTTTGGTGTCCAGCCTGCAATTGTGGAGTTCACAGAGAGTGCTTTCCTTACTTGGAACATTATTGGAGGCCTCTAAGGCCTGGAAGAAAGAGGAGGAAAGAAGATGCCTCAGATACAGACTAAAATGTCAAAAATACTGGTGTGCATAGTTGTTTTTATGAAATTAGTGTTAGTGTATTTTTTTTTTTAGTTCATTCCAAACTGTGTGTTTTTCAAATTGAAATTAAATTTAGAACAAAACTGCTATCATGAATAGTTTTATTTTGCTATTGATTGCTTAATTGCTTTAATTTCATAATTGAAGCCAAAAATAAAAATAAAAATTTTCAAAAAAATATTTTGGTTTTTCAACTCATCTACTTTTCAACTAAACTAAGGTAAGTAAACTATTTTAACATTGATACATTGTGTGTTTTGTGCAGTTTAATTTGATATATAACATGTCATAATTATATAATTTTTAGAGCTAAAAATATGTATATATTGATACAATACAAAAATGTGAGAAAAAGTCCCGCCACTTGGAGAAAAAGTAGTTGCCACTGGGAGGGTTAAACTAGTAGATAGGTTAATTTGAGAAATTATAAGAAGAGTGTTATTTGGTTGGTTATTACTGATGAGTTGATAAGGCTTTAGTTATGCTTTATTTAGTTTAACTTACCAGTGATAAAACCTACGTCCAGATTTTGCGTAGTTTGGATCAATTGCAACACACTTCACCAGCCTCCCCAATGTCATTGTATGGTTGTATTCCGAAGTATAGAATCCATGTATTAAAACCTAGTTTAAGAGACAACAAAATTTAATAGTGTATTATTTGTTAAGTTGTAAAACTACAAACTGACGCACAAACTTTCTTTCTTCCTACTTTAAGACACAGTTGAGAGAAAATACATTGTGGAGAGATCAATGAGTGAATATTTAATATAAATTACTGGCTTATTTAACACACATACAGTATTTATCGTGGAACCATTTTGTCCTAACCATTATGGAACCATTCTTTGGTGTCTTCTAAGAGTTCAATGTAATTGATGTATGTACAATACTTTTTAATCGCATACAATCATATATTGTACAAAATAGCAGATACATGTTGAAACTAAAACTACGATAAGAAGATATTTTACATGTTTGATCACAGTTTAATAAATTAAAGAGAAAAATAGCACTAGCTTATTACATGAAATAATATGCTGATGAGATTTAAAAAATCAATGTTCATATTATAAGATACAGATAAGTTTTCAACAATTCTAGGTGAAACCTTTTTATATTTCTTTAAGATAAAAATATTTCCCAAACACATACAAGACAATGACTAACCAATATTTTAAATAGATACCATTAAAACAGGCTTTATTCCTCTTGTATACTGAGTATTAATGTGGTTTAAGACTAAAACTATTATAAATAGATTTAAATCATAACTAAATAAATCTAAAAACCAAAATAATGTTTTTAAATAAAAACCTGTTACACATTTTAAGCCTTGGTAATATATAAATATACAGAGTGGTTCACAAAGAGTTTTTACAAAATTCTGTAAGTGGAAGTACACTTAATTTTAAATAAAAAATGTCATATAAACATTGGTAGAGAAATGTCTTATGTAGCCACTATAATATATACTCTTTATGCAAAACTATTAAAAAATATTGGTAAACTCTTTATAAAATTTCCGTACCGTCTCAGCCTACTTCTTCAGGTGTAAACATTAAATATAGTGTAAATATTTATAAAAAATGAATTAATTACAACAGTTTTCAATTTTGTTTGTACAGATTATGTTCCCTGGATTATGCCTTTTAATCTATATATATAAATCTGAATGTTTTTGTTTGTATGTGTTCCGTTTATAACTCTGGAACCAATGCACGAAACATCTTGAAATTTTGTACAGTGATTCTACACGTTCCTGGAAGTAACATAGGCATACACACTAGAGTAAATTTGGTCCAATTTAAATAGTTTATTTAATTATAATTTTTTAAATTATAAATCGTTGTTGATGTTAAAGTGTTTTATATTGGATCCGACAGACTGCACTACGACACATAATACAAAGCGAACTGATACTTAACAGCTGTTAATACTTTCAGCTGAAGTTCATCAAAGAGGCAGAAACATTTGTTTTCATTTAAAATTTAGAAAATTTTTATTGTAAAAGTGCTTGATCAGTAGTGTAATGCAAGGTTGCATAGAAGTCGTCATTGCCTAATTTTAAATTCAGATTGCACCAATGATCAATAATCTATATATATAAAAAATGAATGTTTTGTATGTTTGTCCCTTTATGGAATCGTTGAACTATTGGACCCGATCATGATGAAAATTTGTACGTATATGTATTTTTCCACGGAGAAGGTTTTATATGCTATGCCCCATTGATGTTTATCCCTTTCCCGATTCAGGATTCCGCCCCACTGGTTTACAGAAATACCTACCCATAAGAAATGCATTGCAGCAAACATATGTTAACGTCTTTTTCAAATTTTTTAATCAGCTTGTTCTTTGTATATTATAAAATATAGAGCTGTCAAATTATTTAAAATGTAAGTACAATTAAATAGTTTATGAAGGATTAATTCTGATTTAATTTTGTTTACGCACCAGATGGAAAAACAAGAAATATTGTGTATCCCACAGCCCTTCAATAAATATCAAATTTAATCGAAACGCTGCAATGTCACAATTTTTTCGGAATGAACAAAATCAATAAGGTGACTCAAAATGAATTGTATATGTGTGTATTGAATATTTCCTTCAAATTTATTGAATATTTCCTTCAAATTTATTTTAGTTGGTGGCGTAGCAACGCGCGCAAGAGTAAGCTAGTCTATATATATAAAAATGAATGTTTGTCCTTTATGGAATCGTGAACTATTGGACCGATCATGATGAAAAATTTGTACGTATATGTATTTTTTTCCACGGAGAAGGTTTATAAGCTATGCCCCATCCCTTTCCCGATTCAGGATTCCGCCCCACTGGTTACAGAAATACCCATAAGAAATGCATTGCAGCAAACGCAATGCATTTCTTAACGTCTTTTCAAATTTTTTAATCAGCTGTTCTTTGTAAACATAATATTACACTTATAGTTTTAAAGCATAGAGTAAGCTTAAGAGAAACGACAAATTTTGTTTAAACTGTTTTCTGCAATCACTGTTAAACATAGACCTTTACTATCCAGATAATACAATTCAAATTTGACGTAAAAATTCACCTTTAACTGCAATATTTAATTTAATATAAACCATGCTCATGCTTGATCAGAAGAGTAATGCAGATATCATAATTACTATCTTACGTTGGCTACAAATATAAAGAATGTTATAAAATCAACCTTAGTTGTTTTTTTTGACAGAAGTATGGTTCTCAAAACTCCGTGTGTACATATTCTCTCGATCGAGACAACAAAGCAAGCTCAATCGTGGCATCGGAGATATAACTAATTTAATCTAAAATTTATTATAGTAAAAAAAAAAATTTACTAAGTAATATAAGGACTTCGGTTCTTAAGATTTGCGTGCGAAGCCGTGGGTAACAGCTACATAGAGGCAGGAATATGGTACATACCTTCATAATACGCCCAAGAGGCTCACGATGGAACGACTATCAATTATCTCAGCAATGTTTAGAATGTGATAGAAAAAGAATAAGTGAATATAGTGTACTGTTTTCAACGGAAAATTGCGTGCGAAGCCGCGGGCAACTTTTGCAAAAAATTATAGAAATGCCGCAGTCAAAGCGCGCCGGGCCCGCTAGTAATATATAAAAATGAATGTTTGTGTGTTTTGTCCCTTTATAGACTCAGAAACTATTGGACCGATCACTACGAAAATTTGTATTTATTTGTATTTTTCTTTGTAGAAGGATTATATGCAATGCCCATTGATGTAACTCACCACCAGGCTGTACTGCAAGATATAAAAGTTATCAAAGCGCCTGCACTTTATAAACTGCAATTACGACACAGTTACGTATATTAAATAGCCAAACACTATTTGAAGGCAAAGAAATATACGGGCAAAGCTTAAGAGACACGTGCGAAGCCGCGGGAAACAGCTAGTTTTATGTTATAAATTAAAAGGCATCAATAATGTTGCATTGCATACCAATGAAAATATAAATAGATTTAATTTGAGAAGGAGCAAAACTGATCATCAACTTGTTTTTAAAATCAAAATTTCCTTTAGGTTTGAACATTCATTAATTTTAAAATTAAGGTGTTTTTACTCTTTGGTATTTCTGAAGAAACATCAGCTGTGAGGTATTTTCCACTGTTTATTATTCTATTTCAGTTCTTTTTTCTTGCTTATATTTCTAGTTAGTTTAAATAATTTAATTTAGTAAATAATTATACAATATTCAATGTTACATCTGAAGAAGTACACTATTTATAAAGAATTTACCAATATTTGGTTTTTTATTTTTTGCATGAAGAAAATTCATATATATATATATATATATATATATAGTATATATATATACAGTGTTCACAAAAAAGATTGTTACAAACTTCTGTGGCTGATAGTACTCCATAATTAAAAACAAAAAAATGTCCTATAAACATAGATTGAAAAATGTGTAATTTTGTCACTAGATGCCATTTTCTATTTTTATTACAAAAAATAATACTTCTAGACCCTAATAAAGCTACAAACACCAAACTTCACACATAGGTACTAATACATAAGAGGAAAACTAAAAAAATAATGGTGTGATTTGCTTTCATATTAACAAAATGGTGTCTTTTGAACTTTCAAAGTAAATTAAAAAGGTAAGAGTTTCATATTTCATATTAAAGACGGTCAGCAAGGGTAAAATAGACCTAAGTAATGATATAAAATCTTTACATTTACTGTTGTGTAAAAGCAACTCTTCCTGACTAACAAAAATGATTTTTTACTAGTCAGCTATGTATCATAGCCCTAACAGTTCCTACATCTACATGACTTGATACGGGTAACTTATTGAACATTTTAGTTATTAAAGGTGACTATCTTATATCGTGTACCTTGCCATCATCAGAGCAGCTGGCTATGAAGTCACCATTGACATCAAACACTGATCTGGTTCACAGACACTGTGTGGGCGTTTGTACCCCGTGGACATGTCCTTGTGGCGAACGCTATTGCCTTGATGATCCAGCATGTATATCCATCCAAAATGGGTGCCAATGCAAATTAAACTAGTAACAAATTTTAATCCAAATTATGCTTTTAAAACAGATAAGAACTATGACAAGGTACAAGTATAACTACAATAGTAATAGACTACTGATATTGTTAATATAATTTGTGCATACATTTTTTTATTATTTATATTTACTATTCAATCACTTATAATACATGAATCTGCTTAATAAAACAAGAGAAATATTTTAAAATATACATTAAGCCCATTTAATTTTGATCTATTGTACTTTATTGATTACCAACTTGAATTAATAAATATTTTTCACTGAGCCCTTCAAAATTTGTAAATGTATTGGTCTCAATAAAAGGTGTTTGGAGTAATTAAGTATTCTGACTTAACAGTTCGGACTACCAGGATGTTGCTATGAAATGATTACAAGAAAGTATTTAATAGTAAGCTACACACTTTATACTTCTCCATATTATAATTTCAATCATTACTACATAACTTAAAAATTTCTTTTGAGATAAAATGTAAAATGAACAACTACAATAGGATCATTACTTCCAGTAATCAAGAACCATGTGTATTTTGTGCCAGATAAACAAACACAGAAAACAATGTTTGAGACCTGTTACATTGACAGTATTAACATGTTCCCCAGATTTTGTCTGAACATAACATAGATAGATGTATTTCTGCCAGATACCCAAACAGAGACAATTTTTGAGACCTGTTCACATCGTCAGTACTACATGTTCCCCCATATCAATGGCTGAACATAACATAGATGGAAGTATGGTGTATTTCTGCCAGATACCCAAACAGAGACAATTTTTTTAGACCTGTTCACATTGTCAGTACTACATGTTCCCCCATATCATGGCTGAACATAACATAGATGGAAGTATGTGTATTTCTGCCAGATACCCAAAACAGAGACAATTTTTGAGACCTGTTTCACATCATCACTACTACATGTTCCCCCATATCATGGCTGAACATAACATAGATGGAAAGTATGTGTATTTCTGCTGCCAGATACCCACAAACAGAGACAATTTTTGAGACCTGTTCACATCCGTCACTACTACATGTTCCCCCCATATCATGGCTGAACATAACATAGATGGAAGTATGTGTATTTCTGCCAGATACCCAAACAGAGACAATTTTTGAGACCTGTTCACATCGTCAGTACTACATGTTCCCCCATGTCATGGCTGAACATAACACAGATAACTGTTTTTCCCCACATTTTAATCAACCAGAGACCAAATGGAGAACAATATACAGTTTTTTAATGTGGTTAATACAGCACGATAATTGAATGTTTCATATTCTTAGTTGCTTTTTTTGAAATACATGTCCAAAACTAACACAATAGATTTCTTAATCTCTAGGATTTGTTCCTTAACATGTTACACTTTAAATTAAAAATTAATAAAGTACTTTCTTTTGACCTCACGTGCTTAGATTTACTACTAACGCGTGATATGCTTTACCCTTTAGGATTAAAAATGTATCTTGAATCTATTTTTCTTGATAATAACATTTGACCTTAAATCCCCACTCTACTATTACAGAGTTATATGTAGGCTAACACGAAAATACATTTTGAAATTGAATAAAATTATTCCATGAATATTTGAAATTTTGTTGCTTATTACTTAGTCTATTTACAACAACTTACTTTTGGATGAACAGCAATACAGCTCGCTGCATTCTTTATACAGGATATTGAGAAGGTCATTGGCAATCCTTGAATACTTCAACTTTGGCTCAATTTCTTCTGATTGAACGCTTTCTTTGTCCTCCTCATTTTCTTGCTCATTCTACAAAGTTTGGATGAAATTAGCTACAGTATTAAATAAAATATTATAGAACTGTTATAGTTTTCAACTTTCCAAAAATGATACGTTCTAGCAAACAACAGAGTTTTGAGTCTGTATAACCAATTATTATTCAATGGCAACTGGTTTCCATTGGCACAACTCCATCCACACAAGGGATTCCCTTCCTTTTAGGGGGCTATTTCATATGGTAAAAGTAATCTATTGGTAAAGAATTGATAAATTATTGGTGCTAAAAATGTTTCGTTTTAGATATCAGAACAATTACAGTATTAAAATCTTCATGATTATAATTAATGTTCTATAATGATCAAATTCTATAAAACAAATCAAGCACAGTAGGATATGCTGAAGGAAAAGGAAATTAAAGATCTTTGTGCACATCTGCTACAACCAGTTCTGAAAACTTTCCGACCATCCATAGAGGGAATATTCTCAGCATGAGATCAATATTGCAACATATATTACTAACTCTACTAAGGCATATTCAAGATAGCTTTGCTCTACACAGTTTCAGGTAAGAACTATTGTCATTGAAAAATATGAGTGAGCCATATAACAAAATACAAGTTTCTTCTAGCTTTAGAAACAACATTGCTTGAACGTTCAGAGATCAGCTTGGAATCTATGAAAACGCTCAGAATAAATTTGATCATTAAGATATCTTAGTATCAACATTGAAATTCACAGTTTACACTCCACAAAAGTTGTACTCTAATGCCCTATCTAAAAGATAGGATCCTGATCTTTAGTGTATAATGTGATCTACAAAAAAGGTTCATTAATATTTTGCTGTACCTCCCTTAGTTAGACTGTAAAACACGATTATGTCCGAAATTCTTGTAATGTTTACGTGAAAAATTCTGTTTCAGGCCCGATAGCGGTCAAA
>NW_025780267.1:0-48329 GCF_021130785.1 Homalodisca vitripennis | reverse complement strand
TTGTCGATTGTTTAAAATTTTGAAATAATATGGGATAAACGATAAAGAGATTTGAAAAAGCTTTTAGTAATGAAAATCAATAATAATTATATAATTTAAATGGTGATACAAAAACAGAATGATACCAAAACCATTATTACATTACTCTCACGGGTAACTATGATGGCAACGAGAAAATCGCAGAATTTATCAATGTGTAATCCTCTTGAGTACAATCATCTGTAATTTTAAACTGTAACATAGTAGCAGATGTAGCCTTATCATCTGCAAGATATCTGAAGAAATATTTATTTTTATATTTACAAATTTGCGTTAAAGTTAATTTCTACATAACACATTGCAGGTCTATTAGCAATTAACTCATACATTAATATAGCATTATTATACAACAGAACTTGATTTTTAAAATAAGCTAAAACAATCCTTGGAGTGTTTATGCGATTGGTGATTTCGTGGCGTATTTTTTCTATGATTTTTGACAGTCTTATAAATTTCTTTTATTTTAATGCTTTATGTGTTTTAGTGCATTAGTATTTTTTATCTCTTTCCATGTTTTAAATGTTACATGCCCATTACATGTTAAATGTTAAACTATTATTTCCAGCTGTTTGCATGTATACATTACATTTATGTTTACTTTAGTGGTTAACTACTTAGAATTAGAGCACTTACCAGTATAACTCCCATCCTCTTCACATGCCCCATCCACTGTATTCTTCTTCCTTCCATTGTCTCTTGCAGTGAAACTACCTTCAATCTTTCTCTAGTTATTTCGTTCCTTATTCTATCTCTTCTTGTAGTCTTCTCTATCCCTCTTAAAAATCTCATTTCTGCAGCTTGCAATCTGCTTAAATCATTTTTAGTCCACGTCCACGTCTCTGCTCCATATAATAAAATTGGTTGGAAATAAGATTTATACATCAATACTTTTGATTCTTTCCCAATGTTCCAACTCCACACAATCTTCTTTACCATATTGAAAAACTTTCCACTCTTCCATATTCTGTTTCCTATCTCTTCTCTTATTGTGCCCCTATCTGTTATGATACTTCCTAAATAACAGAATTCCTTCACCTTTTCAAGTCTTTTTCCTTCAACTAACACGTCTTTGTTATTTCCATCCCTTCTCTCTACTTTCATTACTTTACATTTTTGTATGTTCATCTCTAAACCATATTTCTTCGCCACTTTTGCCCATTTGTTTAACTCTCGTTCTAACTCTTCTTCCCTATTTTCCCATATCATTATGTCATCCGCATATGCTATTGTCTTAAGTTCTTCTGCTCCTCTGTTTCCTTGTACTTCTAGAATAATTTCATCCATTATAATATTGAAAAGGAAAGGTGACAATATGCTTCCCTGCCTTACTCCTCTCTCTGTTTTAAAAGTATCTGTATATTTTTCTTCAATTTCTTACCCTGTTTTTACATATGCCGTACAGATTCTTTATTCTTTCTACTATTCCCTCACGCAATCCTCTCTTTCTCATACTCTCCCATATCCTTTCTCTCAGTACCTTATCATATGCCTTCTGTAGGTCTATAAACGCTACCATTGTATCTTTTCCGTATTCCCACCTCTTTTCTAACACTTGTCTCATCACAAAAATAGCATCCACCGTTGACCTACCTTTCCTAAAACCACATTGCTCCTCTCTTCCTGTTTCTTCCAGTACTGGTCTAATTTTCTGCAACAGTATTTTTTCATAAATTTTTTGTGTATGGCACAACAAAGTTATTCCCCTGTAATTCTCGCATTTTTGCTTATTGCCTTTCTTAAAAATCGGCACTATTATTCCCATTTTCCAGTCTTCTGGTATCTTCTTTTCCTTCCAAATCACTCTCATCACTCTGTACAACCATTGAATTCCCAATGGGCCCGCCGCCTTTATCATCTCAGCCGTCAGCTCGTCTATTCCCGCAGATTTCCCCTCTTTTATCTCTTTAACCGCTTTTTCCAATTCGCACATACTAAAATAAAAAGAGGATGGGAGATAATAGAATGCCTAGAATAGCACTGGAGAAGGAGGAAGGAGGAAGAAGACCAAGAGGAAGACCGAGAGGAAGATGGGAGGACCAAGTGTGGAAAGACATAGAGAGAAGGGGACTACAGAAAATACAGGTGGATGAAGAGGAGACCTGGAACGATAGACTAAAGTGGAGGAGGCTGTGTACGACGACCCGTGAGAACGGAAACGTCTGACGATGATGATGATGACGATGATGATGATGACCAGTATAACTAATTGTTAGAATGGATTCTATGACTAAGTAAGTTTGAATTAATTTAAACTGTTAACACAGAAATACATTTTAATACTAAGCTGTAGTTCATAAATGTGTAGGTCTATAATAATACTCAGCATTAATTTTATACTAGGTAGAATTGTAATAGTAAATATTAACTAAACTACTGCAGGTTCTCTTTATTTGTGTAGGAGAAAGTTTAACTTGAGAAAAGTCCAGACAGTGTTACCAACTTTACTCTGTTACGATGTAAAGTTTACAGATTTCCCTGAGGGTGCCAACAATACCCGCCCTGACTCCTGAACACAGAAACTCGCAACCTTTCTGCCCAATTGTAGTAACAGGGTACAGTTTAACTAACAAGTTAAATGTTTGTGTTTTACCCAGTTTAACGGATGGAACTCTTTTTATAATATTTATACCAATTATAAAGAATTATAATACAGAATTTCACAATAAAACTATCGTACTGAACGCTTCCGATATTTTTTATACGTGGAAGAGTTCACACCCACTTCCGGGATAAGTGTGGTGATATCCATTAGATAAATTGGTTTGCCAACCAGACAGACAAATTCCGTGAGGTCGTAAGCATTAAGTTTGCCTACAGTAATGGTCATTAATACGAGAACTGTATAAAGGTCTAATTTCAGTAAATTATTAGCTTTTATGGTCGTCACCATTCGTGGAGCCAAGACTCATTGTCCAGGTTAATGCAGTACTTTTGTTTTGCGAATTATTTTGGTTACTGAGCCGGTTCAATACCTATATCTCCCCCCAGTCTTGGCTATGCCTGATTTCAGTCGTAAGTTCGTCTTGCAAACTGATGCTTCCTCCTTAGCCGTTGCTGCTGTTTTATCGCAAGAAGTAGATGGTATCCGGCAGCCCATAGCTTATGCTTCACGCACGTTAACCCCTTGTGAGAAGAAGAGTTGTTTCTGTTTATGAGCTGGAATGTTTGGCTGTCGTGTTTGGAATTAACAAGTTTCAGGCGTTACCTAGAACATAAAGAATTTTTGTTGGAAACCGACAACCAGGCACTTTCTTGGCTCCTTGCCCACCCCCGTCAGCTCGGGAAGATTGGTCGCTGGGTAGTCCAAATTTCTGCCCTTAAGTTCACAGTGCAGCACGTGCGAGGCACCCAAAATATCATAGCGGACACTCTGTCACGCATGTATCACTTACCCAACGACCACCAGAATTTATCAGAGCCGCCATGTTGTGGCGTGCTCCTAGACTTTCCTCTGGCATTTTCGGACATTGTTCCACACCAACTTAAGGATCCCGAGCTGACTGCTATCATCAATGAGCTTAAAAACGGAGGTGCCCACCCTCCTTATTTTCTGTACCGAGGTGCTCTATGCTGCCGTGACAAGCAGCGGAGAAAACCTAAGTTAGTGCTGCCAAGCTTTCTTGTACCGATGGTCTTTCAGTATTTTCATTCTTCTCCTGTGGGCGGACATCTAGGAATTCATAAGACCATCGCGAAGATTCAGTTCATCTGGAAAGGTATGGACCGGGATATTGCAGCTCGAGTACCTTCTTGTGAACTGTGCTCGCTAAGCAAACCCGCTCAAAATACCAAGTTGGGTCTTTTGTCATCTGAGGTGGCGGAAAAACCTTTGGAGAAGGTTTTCATTGACTATGTTGGGCCTCTCCCGCGTAGCAAGTCCGGAAATAAGTTCCTACTTGTTTGTGTGGATGCCTTCTCCAAGTTTGTTTGGTTGTTCCCATTGCGGAGTGCTACCGCGCAGCTCACGGTGCAAGCACTTCGTAACCATTTTTTTCAACACTTTGGAATCCCCGCCACCTTAGTTTCCGATAATAGTTCACAGTTTGTCTCCAATATCTTTAAAAGAATGTGCTTTGGGCACGGAATCCGCCATGTGACTACTTCCCCTTTCTATCCTCAGCCTTCTCACGCCGAACGGTTTAATCGCAATCTTCGATCTGCTCTCATTGCCTTTCATGCGGAAAATCAGACCACCTGGGATCAACAACTACCTTGGATCCAATTTGCCTTTAATACGGCCCAGCATGAAAGTCACAAGGCGGTACCTTTCGAGTTATTATTTGGCTTTCCGCCAAACAACCCTTTGGCGAACCTTTGGAAAATTAGCGATCTTCTGCCACCTCCTGGTACTCCCGATGTGAAAGCCACTTGGGAGGCAGCCAGGCGGAATCTCATTCGGGCTAGGGAGTTAGTAAGGAGGAAGTACAACCGAGGTCGTATTGCCAATCCCTTCCAGGTGGGGGATCTAGTTTACTGCAAGGCTCACCCAGTCAGTTCGGCTGTGGATAAAAGAGCTGCTAAACTTTGCTACAGGTGGACTGGTCCCCACCGCATCTTGAAGTTTCTGACTCCGGTGACTGCCCGACTGGGAGATCCTCAGTCCGAGAAGATTTTCAGGAAGGCGCACATATCCCATCTGAAGCCTTGCCGGAGTCATCCCTGATTTCTCTTTAGTCTGTGCGGGAGGGTTTTAGGTCCAGAGGCCTGTTCACCTCTGCTCCTTCTTCCTGATCAAGGTTCCTGTTTTCTTCTTTGTACCCACGCTACTCTTGGAGGGATTTCTTGCCTCCAACTGGATTTTCTTGGTTTTCCCTTCTGCTGACTTCAGGGTTTCCGGTTTATAATTCTTCAACCATTGGGGGGAGAGGCATTTCGTTCGGTTCTTCTTTTTGAAGAAATTAACAGAGGGGAGTTCCTCCTTTTGGGGGGGGGAGTCTGAGCCGGTTCAATACCTATATCTCCCCGGCTCATGTGTGTTTTATATAGTGTATGTGTGTGTGGTTTATTGGCTGCAGAGACCACTGACCATTTGAAGGCGTTTGGCCTTTCCGGAGAGTGGCGAAAAGACTCCGAGCCGTGGTGTACAAGTTAGGAGTAGTTCCAGTTTAAATTTTGTTTAACTAAGTGTTTTATTTAGTTTTTGCTGAGCTGTTCTCCTTCTGACATGTGCGGCTAAGTTTACGGCCCCTCACTGATGAGGTCCAAGAGATGAATTGTTTCCTCCTGTCATCTCTCCATCATGCGTGGTCGCAGAGAACCTTCGCTTTTGCGCTCTGCTGAAGGAGGGCCACCATGATGGACATTTCTTCTAGTCAGCACCCTGCTTCTAGTCTTCTGTGATGCCCTGCTTATATTCTTTATTTATTTGTTATTGTTATTGTTGCCATTTATATAGTTTATATTTTGTTATTTAATTTTAAGTTAGTTTTAGATATATTTAGTTATTTCTTGGATTTCATTAGGAGCCCGCCCTTAGCCGAAGGATACCGGGTGAAATTGGCATTTCTTGTTTCAAATTATGGCGTTTCTAATTTTTGTATGCAGGTGCACCTGACAAGGATTGTTTGAGGTATCTACTACTGCAGGCACTTTTTTATTTTTTTTATTTATAGTATATATAACATATATATTTCTATTGACTGGATAGGCCTATGTTTTGTCTTAGTGAATGAACCTGAGTATACTGACCACGGTGTTCTTATTTTACCTAGTTAGTTTTGATCCGGCATCCCGTTCGCCGCCATGGGCGCGCGCTTCCCTGATGTTTGCTGTGGGTGTGCGAGCGGCGATGTAACGGTTTCATTACTTTACTATGTCAATAATTATCTAATGTTTACGCTTATATGTAATTATTGTTATGTTATATTATATATGTTATAGTTATTGTTTATTATGTTATTTATTTATATATTGTTATATTATTATGTTGTTATTGTAGTTATTCTTATTGTTTCACTATATTCATTTGCTGTTAAATAAATAGTATAGCAACTGATTGGTTGAGACAAAACTTTGTTATTGAATATATTATTGGTCTATTATGACCAGTTAATTATATGCTTGAGCATTTTGTCAGAACCGGAGTTGTCTATTAAAGCAGCGATCATTTTTGCACATAGAGGTTCAGATTAATGTATATTAAATATCAATGTATTCATTTTTTATTGTAAATTGTAGCCTGGTAAGTTTGTATATTTATTATTTGTATATTTAAGTTATTTAGATTAAGATATTGAAATTTTATAATGGATTTGCCATTGGAAGTGAAAAATAAACAAAATAAGAAAGGTTTCAGGATTAAAGCTATTAAGACTGTTTGAAACATTATTTTGTGTCAGTTAAAAAGGGTCAGTCAGTCAAAAGAGCAATGTTCGTCCCAGGGAAAGTGTTACATTGTTACAGAGTGTTCACGGAACACTTTGAGTATTATAATCAATGCTTTTTATTCTCTACTACGTTTATACATAGAAATGCTGGGAAATAATGTGTTTTCCCCGCATTATCACTGTCAAGCTTTGTATACTACAGTTTTAATAAAACTTATTCACCAACAGATTACTTTTTTACTTCTTCGTAACGAGAAAATGTGTTGCTTCGAAAGTTAAAAACGCAAATATAATAACAATCACGTTTATATTGTTCTCATTGCTATGATTATTCCAACACAAAAAAACTTAAGTCACAGTATTTATTTTATTAAGGCAAAGTTTTATTCCATTTTCTTATTCGCTACGGCCCAGGTTCAACTGATAAAAATAATAACAGATACCCACATCAAGTGTAAATAAGAGATACAACTGCACTAACCCCACACAGAAACAGAATATACATTGACATATATCTTAGTACTAACTTAAACATGTCATGAACTGTCAAATTAATAATGCAAATTCATTAAAACTGTTAAAAGAATTCGCATAATTAATTTGACCTACATTATGTACAACTACTGATAATTATAGATTTTCAGACTGTTACGTGATCCTTACTGGATCTCTACCATGGTTGAAATTTAATTTCAATGAAATCAAAACAGATTGTTCTTATCAGAGTACTCAAAAGGAGTGCAATACGACAAAAAAGAAGCTTTTTAAAATTTAATCATTATATATTTTGAATATAAATCTAAAATCATTGCTATTAGGTACCGTTTCAAGAATATACTCCTGATCGCGTCTACAAGTTGTCGGCATCTCAGCCTAACACTCTGTGGACTCGGGTTCGGATCTTAGTTTGACCATGCTGTTGTCATATGATAATAAGGATGACATTAAAATACTATTAATATGTTAAACACTAGCTATAGTTAATACTTTGCTTTGGCTCCTCAGCAGACAACATCCCGGCCCGGAGAGCTGCTCTGGAAGTCCCTCCTAAGTTCAAATTGTGTCGTAAACACATACATAGCCTATATTTATTTTCGTCATCAATCAGTGTGAGAGACTGCGCTAAACTTGGTCACACGTAAGACGTAAGATCACTTTTTTAAATGAGAAATCAAGACTCTCAATAGACAAATATTTACTATTTTAAATTAGGATGTAGAGTAAGGTACAACTGTATCCTATATTTTAGCCTTCAAAGTCAACTCTCATCCATGCAGACAGACAGAAATCGGATTTAATCAGCAACTGGCGGATGTGTGAAAGACAATTGCTCTGTCATTTTGAATTCTTACTTGAAAATAATACTATAGGTTATTAGCTATAATACGTTATCTATAATAGGAGACAACTATGGAATATGTGCAGCCCAGGAAGTATTAATATATCGTTTCAAATTGTTATTTAATTGATGATCAGCTTCGTATTTATGATGACTGTAACTATTCCATCATCAGTCACCAGTTATCGTTAATTGTAACTAATTGTGTCACTGTTGTGTCCGTATAAATCCTACCAAGCCTCGGCACCTGGATCTATATGTGTTGTAGCTTATAAAGTATTATAACTAGTGCGTTTCCCAAAATATGCAACATAACCTCTCTGATCTCTGAAAACTTCACGCTAAACATCTCTTCCATGAAATGATTCCATTTTAGCCAGTATGAAGCGCTTTTATTTTATTGTTGCACTGAACAATGGAAATTTCTATTATTCCTGTTATCGCTCCAAACCATTGATCGGCATCTAGAATTTCATTTAAACACCGATTCAAGCTATTTTACACCCACCATCCAATGTAGCGGACTTTCCCCGGTTTATTAAATTCTGTTGTTCATAAAATAGCCCACTTCAATGGTCTTGAAATATGAGCCCGTTATATAAGTTACTGTAACATATGCGAGTCGTCACTGTACACTCTATAAGTCGGGATAAATAATTAGACGATACATTTATAGTACTATTGCTCTAAGACCGCTCGTAAAGGAACGGACGGGACACGGAGGTTTACATGACGGTGTCTGGTGGTGGACTGTTGGCTAGCCAGCTTGGACCGTTGGTTGTAGGGAAGTGGCGTGATGTGACGTCACAGGAGAGCAGCCTATGAGCATTCTTTATTCGTATCAGACCACATCTTATGATACATCGCCTGACAATACATACTGCCAACATAACAGGTGCAGATATTAAATATTGCTATGGGTACATTACCAACTTAGTACTTATCACACTAAATACACTACAGTTACTAAAAGTAATAAACTAATTCGGATATTCTACACGTAACGAAGATGTGTTGGCACAAGTTGTTTAGATGTGAATGTTGGGTTTGGATTCAGTTCACCTTCTTCTTACTGCAGCGTCTGGAATTTACCGCTGTCACAGACTTGAACTCTGGAATCTGGTGTCATGTTTGTCTGAAGAGATCTAAACACTCGGTTGCTTCGTGGTGCTCCATTTTGTGCTTAATGAGACAATGAAAATGCTTCTTCACCTAGATTACACTATATTTTGTAGTCTAGGTGTCTCTGATGTCAAAAAGATGTAGAAAAAGAGATAATCGAAAGAAAATATTACGCCTAACTTAAAAATAATGGGCTAATTTTAAAATCTGATTTATCAAAATTAGTCTTTTAATAAAGCAGGTGTCATCTTCTCAAAAACTATTTTTTCTTTTTTAAATAGAGACTAAATTGACGTACACTAATGTGTGTATAAATATGGAATGTTCAACTTAAACAACAGTTTAGAAGTTCCTTAATATTATAATCAATATGTACACTCTAAATTGGAAATTTGTTTCTTATAACACTAGGTAATACAATAATTAATGTAATAGGCACTTGTAATGAAATCATTATATTAAAACGAGTGTGTTACTAATAGCGCGGTGTAGCGGGTACGGGGTTTATCGCAAGATAACCAGATCAAACAACGTCGAGCGTCACTACTGCTTGGATGGGTGACCGCTTGGCAATCTTGTCCTTGCAAGCAGCCCGCCTGTCCGGCCATTGGTGGTGGTTCGGAAGTCATCTTTAAGCGTGGGTCCCAGGTTAAGTTTTGGAGAGAGGTTATTAGCCCTAACTTCCTCTGGTAAATAAAACATTGTTAGACTTTTTTTGTATTTTCTGCAGAAATTATTACATTATGTCTAAAATAACTTATAAGAACTCTGTATAGACAATTCTTTTTTAATAATATATGGAAGTTATTAAAAAAAGGGATAAACCGTAGAATTGACTTCTTTTTAATATGTGAGTTTTGAGATGAAGTAATTGTTACGTATGCATTGTCAATCCTTCATGTTATTTTGTGTAATACAGGAAATGATTCAAGTAGGTAATTTGGGAGAATACATTATAAAATTAGCACGAGTAAGATTATTTAAATTATTTAAATTTGTTTAACTAAAACGTATAAAAAGGGAAAATACATTTTAATTAATTATAAAAACAGAACAGCTTTTCTTCATTTATATATAAAATGTATATAGTTTGGAAAATGTTGAAAGAATTATTTTATGCAATCTTTTAAAAATATAATTTACTTTTTAGTGCTCAAATACAAAAAATGGGTAGTTTGTGTTTTCTTCAACAACTTGGCAAACAACGCCCTTTTAATTAAACCGGCCATTATCTTCAAAGATTATATGGACGTCATACTATAAAATATGGAGTCGTTTAGTCTTGTAATGAAAATTAATCTTTTTCTTATGAAACTAATTCTTTATTTGTAGGTTTATTGAATGGTATTGTTGCTAATTAATTACTTATAGCATTTTTCTTTTGTCTGTGTAGATGATTATAGGTTTTTAAATTATCCTACGATGATCAGACTAGATTCACAGAGGTACGGATGAAATAATGCAAGTTAAATACAATAAGATTCATAAATAGCTGTTTTTGTAGTAAAATATTTTAGAATTGTTTAGACAATTTAATTAATTTTAAATAGTCAAAAATATTAATTTAAATATGTATGAATTAAAACAGATTTCAATTATTAGATAATTAGCTAATTACTATATAATTAAATTAATGGAATTTAAATACAATAGAAATCAAGGAATATGTTGCCTGTGTACTAATGTAATCTTAAAAATACATTATCAATCTCGTGAGTTGCTAGTAACTGATCAAACCTATCACGATCTCCTGAATGTGATCTATTTACAATTATTTTGCTACGAGTGGATGACGTTAAAGGCTTTGTAAATATTATGTATAGTAAAGGTTAAGTGTTTAAACAATGTGAAAACTGTACATAGAGATCATGCCTAAAACATGTAGGGCACTCAATTGTGTACCTGATGAGACAATTAGTATTCCTGTTACACCATTTTTTGCATTATGGGTGTCTCTGATGTCGAAAAAATGTAAAGAGTACATCATGAGCTTCATTGTAGCTGCTTTTTAAAATCTTTTCAGAAGATCTCTCGTCAAGTCTGCGACAGTGTCAGATCCCAGACGCTGCACTAAGGGGAAGATAAAATCACACTGAATCAGCTCTTCCCACCATAGCTAAGTTATAATCTTAATAGCCGTAAATCACTGTAAACGGACTTAGAGATTTCACATTATACAAGTTCAGCGCTCAATAGATTGGTACTTTTCTCTTTTTCTAGTATAGGTGAGGAAAAATCTGTGTAGATAAAAACTTTCATCTTAAACGTGGCAATATAAACTGGTAAAGACCACACACTTGAGTTACTTACCAAAATAGGAGTGCTTACCATATTATGAAACATCATTTGTATAACTCCTTGTTATTTATATTTAGACAGGAAATTTAATGAACGTACTTCAATAAATTACTTTAAACATCTGTTAATTCTATTCTTTTAGTACAATTATAACGTTACTTGTAACTGTTATAAACGTTTGTAAGGAAGACGTAAGAAATAGTTGTTATTGGGAATTTCAAATTTCAAATATGACAAATCCGGACAAGAGTTGGGATTGAATGACGCCTAACGTATGAAAGTATCAAACACAAGTATGTGGTGTGCGAGACCTGGACTGTTCCCAAATGGAAATCAATATGACACAGACAGAGACTGGACCTGGAACAACAAAATCTTTATAGACTTGCAGCCGCTTTTCTGTCCGCTATTGCTTCGGCTAAAAGTATTGAATTCAAGCATTGAATACATAGCAGGTTTCCGCTCCATTTTGCTTTACAATACAGTTACTTTTGCTTAGCAATATTAAATTAATTTGATGAGTGCATTCCTTTTTAATTTGTTTCGTTTTTATAACTTTCATAGTGTAAAATGCTTCTCTAAAATTTTGTTGAGTTCTTTTTTATATATGTATAACTCAGTTTTATGTAGTTTGTGACTAATACAACAGTAGCATTAGTCTATAATGCAAGAGCCAATTAACATTGTATAAGCACAGAACTCCGGATTTCTTGATATTAATATAGAAATGTCTCATGAGAAATAAATCGATCGTTATCCATACTAGTTTTTGTTGAGGTCGAATTGCTAGGGTATCAAAGGTTTATAGACATGAAAAAATATGTATTTCTTAGATTAAAAAGAAGACCAAGACCAAAGGCCAGACAGGTGAATAAATGCCACTTAAACTTAGGTCACTATTATCTTTTTGTTTTTCGACGGTGATATATCTGTTATTTTGCGTTTCTGTTTATTTCAATTGTATAAAGCAAAAAGAAATATGATAATCATGAAAATATCATAATCTTAACGTTTTTGATATCCTCACACTTAAACTTCCACAAAAAAGAACGGCATCTATTTTTAGGGAAAGTTGTCATTGATTTCAAGAAAAACATGTTGTGTGCATACAATGATAATTGGTTCTCTTTCCTTAAACTATATTTTTTTCAACAGTGACAAAATAAAGGCATCTATACGAACAGTAGCTGATATAGCTTGTCTTCTTAAACTCTATTAACTTCCTAAATATTACTGTGTACCGATTGTATTAAATAATAATTCTGGGGTAACTGGATTACCGGTGGAAGGAGTAGGCCCAGATGAATGATAAGGGCTGGACTGTACAAAAGAGGCTTCTATCGGCGAGGCGCGCATCGCAGAGGGCAGTGTTTGATAACGAAATTGAGAGGTGGGGTGAGGTAGACGTACCGTACCTCCATCTCAGTTCATCGGAAGTGATTGTAACGAGTAGAGTAAATAGTGCTTAGAGTAAATATTTTTTCTAATTGTCATCGAACCTGCGGATGCTTTCAGGAATTTTTTTTTATTTATTAAATCTCTAACACTGAAGAATACTTTTAAAGTAAAGTAAAGAAAATTAGTAACAAATATAATTGAATTTTGAAGATAAATTAAAGTGAAGAATTGCCAGATCAGATTAGAGTGTGAATGTTTGAATTTTGAAAATTGAATAAAAGACAAGCTGTAAGAACTTTGTACATTTTGGAAGTGAAGAATATATTACAAGTTTGAATTAAAAAGTTATCAAGAAGTTTTTATTTTAATTTTAATTCCAGTTATTATTTTTAAGAAGAAGTTTTATTTTGGTTTGAACTTTATTTATTTCAGAAGTTTTACTTTTATTTTAAAACCTTCACAAAAGTTTATTTTAAATTTCAAAGCTAACCCCTCATGTGCCAGTAAAACGGTACAACTGTACTGCAAATTATGCAAAATCTTAAACTATTTATTATTTATTTATGTATTTCCTTCATTAAACAGAGAAATATTGATATTTGACAAATAAGAATGGTGTAAAAAAATATGGTTTATTTTTTGTTATTCTCGAAACACATCCTGGTAAGGAGATAAAACAAAATAGAATTGATTCCGATCTTAAATAAGTTACAGTGAATCGAGTGGTATTAAATTTATAAAAAATACAAATTTGATAGCTTTTTATCTTACTTCCAAATAAAAATTTCAAGTAGCAAAGTATTTTACAACTTTAAGTCAGAATTTGCTCCTGGTGCCCCATCATCTTGTCTCCAAAGTTTGTAATGACATTTTACATTAATGTACTCCAGAGAATACTCCTACAGTTTTCAATTCGCCAAAAACTTTTGTAAATAGTGAATAATATGTGTGCAAAGAGGCTCCACACTCCATACGTTTTTGGATCATAAACTTGTCATTTACTAGAATCGTGGCATTTTTAAATCTTTGTGAATAACGGCCTCCTATGGTGATGTTACATCTCCAGATATCCATTTACAAAACAGAATGTAATTAAAACTGAATATTTAAAATATGAAAATACTCTTATCTGCAATATATTGTTTCATAATAACGAAAGAAAGCAGTGTATGTATGACTTAATATTGTATGCTGCTCATTAATTTACATTTTCAGGTTCGCTCTGACGTCACAGTTAAGATCCACTGTAGAGTAAATGATTGAGACCAAGGCTGAATAATCAAGCCATTAAATAATAACCATCAATTAATTCAAGTTGAGTGCAGCCTTTTGGCTGTGGAAACCATTTGAAACTGTGTCAAACTTCTTGTCGGAAGTAACCATTGTTTAAAAGTAACTTTACGGTTGAATTTATCTGATTTATTATTCAACTCGGCTTCAAATGCCATCAGACTTAAAAGCTTTCGTGACGATGAATAACACAAAAACAGCCATTACTTGCTAGGGCCACCCAAACTAGACAAATCACTTACTTATTGTAGTTCTCCCATTTTTTAATCGATTATATTTGAAACGACATCATAAATTTATTATACATTGTGAAGAAGGTGCAATCATTAAGATAATTACATATCTAATTTATTTATTTTTTGTAAGATTAGTTGCATAATTCTCTTAATATAACAATTTTCAATTGTTGAGTAGCATACTGCCATTTCATAAAGACTTTGAATTAAAGGTTATTGAAATCACAAAACTTAAACTATTGATTGCTTTTTATAACTTGGTACCGTTTATAAACTTATTATTATTCTAATGGTTTGGTTTTAAGGAAAGCCTAGTTGTGTGTCAATAAAATGCAAACTGGCTTTCGGCTACTATGCTATCACTGTTTTCAACACAAAGTAAATCACTCCGATGCTTGGTTTGCTTGGAATATGATGGTAAAGACATAATTCCTCTCTCTACAAAGTTGGAATAGCTATTGCCTATTGTCACTTCTATAAAGAATTTGCATGTGATATAAGTGGGAAAGCTTCAATGTTCGTCCCCAATTTTATCCTGCTAACTGTTGTAAGATTGATGGGTGATTGATAAGATAACGCTAGCCTAAAGACTTATGAGTGCGAAATCCAAACTCTGAACGGTTTTCACCAACCTGTCAATTCTGGCTTTATCAAGAGATTATGCAGAAAGTCAGCCATATTTGTTTTCAATGCTATTAGGTTACAGGTATGCCAGTTTGACTGTATATTAAGGAACAAAACTCTTGTTGAAATTTCTAGGTATGACAGGTATAAATATATCTCTACAAGGCATTATGTGTACGAGTAAATATAACTCAGGTATAATGGGAAGAGTTGATTCAATGTAATAGTTGAGTTTATACAAATACTAAGGTAATGGAATAATGAATTTATATTTATTTGTATACTAGTAATTAAGGAGTGGAATTGTCCGATCAAAGTCCCTGACGCGAGGTGCTGACGAGAGGTGTATAGGCTAAATAAAAAAAGGTTTAAACCTAAATTTTCAAGACTTTTATATGGAAATAAACATCAATGAGTGATATTTCTCTGATAACAACATATAACAACGATATAATTAAAAAATCCTTCAATTAGATTGAAATTTCGATGACCGTCATCAACTACAGAAGTGGGTAACAGCAATTTCGCATTTAGCTTGATGAACGTATTCCAAGATGAGTGAAATGAGCGACAGATCTGGGGACGGAAATGTGTCTGATTGCGCAAGTATACGCTCCAGCGCTAGTCAGTAATTTACTCCTGCTGCCATGACAAGTTCCATTATCTCTTCATCTCTGACACAAATTTTCTTGGGCATTTCATGTAGTCTCCAGGTTCACTCATTATAATGAGTGTATTCTCTCCTTATAGGCACTCTAAATTTAACGACTTAACAAATTGGTAAGAATGTTTCTTTTCCTATCTAATAAATTGATATTTCCTTTTAATAGCATTACAATGCAACCATATACTATGAGGGCTCTGTTCCGATGTTCCAGTTCACTTAGAATGAGCTTAGGAAGATGAGGAAACTTCATTAAACTTAGTCCTAAAAGGACCTTTACGCTGTTTACTGAGTCAGGATATTCAGAATTTGAAAAATATAGTAAATGAAAAAGGACTCGCCATATCTCTTCCCTAATATTTTAAATTGGAAGTTCTTATTATAGACATAATTTTCTCAAAGCTAACTTAATTAATATTTACGTCCAGATTTAAATACTTATGTGATACTTTCGATCAACTGGAATTCATAGTAAACATAAGCATTTTATGTTATTAAATTTGTGTGAAGTATTATAACTATAACTGATGTCTAATATGTTTCAATACGCTTATTGTTAAATACCGCATTAATTTATGAACTAATATTAACATTTTTCTGGGATATTTCTGTTTGTTGTGGTGGCAACATTTCCAAACGTAAACAAACCGACGGCCTCCGCAACTCGGCGCCACTTGTCGGGCTCTCGAATCGTCAATATTCTGTCTCCAGAGTATAAACCGTTGACACATAACATAGATTACATATTTATCACTACATCAGATTGTATGTTTAGATACAGATTGAACGATACAATTTGATTTGATCACAAATATAACTTCTCACTAAGTTACGTAGGTTATTATTAGCGTCTTCTAAGATTTGGAGTGACCGCAGAAGAATAAATAATCTACCCACCTATATGAGAAATTTTTTTTAAAGTGGTTTGAAACCGGAGTTTATTGGAATTGGGGCTTTTTTACATGATATCCGAAGGAACCTATAGGAACGTTAAAGACCTGCAATTGATAATAATTACATTGCATATACCTTTACACCTTTATCTTCTCAGACACACAAGGGGTGCCAAAAGCAGTTAAACTCTTCCAAAGGTCCTTCAAACTTGTGTAGTAGTAAAGGGTATAGAGATAGTCCAAGGTTGATTTGTAAAAGAACATCTGTACACAGTGAATAACCCTTATGGTACTAGTTTCAACGGCCCATTAAGGTTTAGATGCCTCACTTTGAAATTTAATGAATAATATTAACTTTTGGCTTGTTTATTTATGCGCATAGAAATATGTAGCATAACATTTACAAACAAAACTTCTAGGTTGATAAATCAAGAACAGTTTTTGGCACTTTATAAGCAAACTTTTACATTGAACATCTATAATCCGGAGACTTGTGGTGTTATTAAAGCAAAATATGTATAAAAACTAGTTGAAAATTTACTTTTAGATGTGTACTATGTATATTTGTATAATTATATGAAAAAAATTGTTGTTAAGGTACCATCTTATTCATATAAGGTATTCTTAACCAAACAATTCGAATTTGACTTATGGAGCTCTTTAGTCTTTATCTTGGGTGTGATATGTTGTAAACAGCAATTTAAAGTATTTAATTTGCTGAGCTTTTGCGAAACCTATCACTCTTGATTTGAAAAATGTATATTTTTACTCGTCTGTCTGTACGATATATAATATAATATCGTTTCAAAACAGAATGTCTCTCTATGGGATTTGGCTGAGTATTAGTGAATAGTTTTCATTAGTCTTATGGGTAACCATGATTTCGGGGAGAAAATAATACAATACATAAATAAATTTTTAACACACAAATGCGAAGTTGTTCCTGTAAAAGAGACAGGTAGTTATGTAATATTTGACACACTACAGGGAATACACCCACGCGAGGTGAGGCCAGCCCTCCTGTGTAACTGTGAACCTTTAAACAGAATGTTTGCATATAACACTTAGACAAATCTTCTAAAAATTCAGATACCTTTACTATCCATAAATTATGCTTTTATAATCCGCAAAATAAACCGTTTGTCATGTGAAGTCATGCATCTAGTAATGTCAAAACAAGAATATTAATTAACCTAATTTGTAACAAACCGGTTGAAGTACTAATTGCGGGGCAAGGCGATTATTAAATTGTTCCGGTGAACTCATGTAACAACTTAATAATGATAACGCCTGCCATATACGTCGAAAAAAATAATTCACTCGTCGGGAGTGCCGATGGCCGAGCGGTCGAAGTCATTGGACTTTGGGTCTGAGTTTACAGATAGCGCAGATTCAAATCCTGTCTGTGACCGTTGGACTTTTTGTCAGTACCATCGACCTTGTACTGTATCGACTCTCACCCTTATTCTGTTTGATAAGATCCTCGCACAGGCCAGTGACCCATGAGGACGGACAGAATAAGGCTTAAAAGAGGATCGGTCTCTCCTTTTTTTAAAAAAAAAGAAAAAAAGGAATTAAAAACAATGACAATGTTTTGACAATCCTAGAGTTAAATCAAATCAAAAATGCCTTTAGTAGTATAGCGTTTCTCTGAACATGCAGTTTTGCAGAACAACTCCAGTCATTTAAAACTAATGACAATTTATTTAATTAAATTTAAACAATATAAAGAAACTAACCTAATTGTCAATCGCTAAAATTTGTCTTTCTTGGCTAGAAGTACGAAAATACTCTCCTCCCTATCTGATCGTCCTGTCAGGTTCTGCGATCATCAACCTCGCCACGGTACAGGAGTCTCTCTACCGTGTACCACGTTTCTTGAAGAGACAGGACGCGGTGGATTAGGTAGCAGGCCTTCAGCCTGCACACTTTTCTATAAGCAACAATCCTGCAGCTCTGTGCCATATTTACTGGAAACTTATTGGCTCCCAAGTTCTGTGGAATTGTTCAGCAGCAGCAGCCGATCGATGTAACCATTATTTATGTTTCTATGATATTTATGTTTACTTTTATAAATAAAACATATCGCCAAGTTCTTTTTACACATTTGAAATACAATTTGATTTTAATAATCTATTATTGCAACAATTGAAAAACTATTTATTTTACCTTTAATAGGGCAAAACGAATTTATATAATATAAAAAATGACTTTTAAGGGTTGATGAACTCGACTATTCGCGAAGAAGCTACGAACAATACTTATCCTTGCAAATTCATTAGGATGCTGGCACTAGGTTGCCTGGACCTTCTCAGCAGAGCGATCATTCAACACTCCGAGGACCATCTTATATTCTGCTCTAGACGTACGGATCAGTAATAATATTCATAAGCCGGATAAGAGGAAAAACTGGGAAAACTCTTTCTATTGAGAAATAGTTAACACTTCTAGGCACTGCCGTTGTACACTTTCTGATTTAGACACGTGATTTAGACGCTGTTCAGTCGACTTCTCCTAGACTTAGATTCTTTGGCTATTCCTACATTCCAAAGCTAATCCTTTTTATATTTGTATTCAGATACTAAATTTGCTGCTTATAATAAAGTCTTAGTTTTTTTTATAACTTGTCACTACAGTTCAGCGAGTCATATCCAGTTGCAGAAATGTTAGATTTGTCCTAAACGCAACCTCTTGTGGATTAATACATATTTATATACTTTACTCAAATATTAACATGAAATATGAGAGCTGGTATTATTCCTGTAATAATATTGATAATACATCTTTTAAAAGATTCTTGAAAAAATAATATCAACTGTTAATAATATGCCACATAAAGAAAATAATTCTCTAAAATATATTGTTAGTTTTATAATATATTTACAAATTCAAAGTTGTTCCTGTACAAGAGACGTAGTTCATGCAATATTCGAGACACTACAGGGAATATACACCAACACGAGACTAGCCCTCCTCCTGTCTCACTGAGAAACCCTTTCAACAGAATATTTGTTTATAACACCTACACAAATCTTCTAAAAATTCAAATACCTCTACCATCCATCAATTATGATTTCGAATTCGAACAATAAACCATTTGTCATGTGAAGTTATACATCTAGTAGTGTCAAAACAAGAATATTAATGAACATAATTTATAACAAACCTGTTGAACTACTAAATGCGGGGCAAGCCGAGCTTTTAATTAGTTCGATAAACTTATCAATAATGAACGCGTCCTAGAAAATAAATCAGTTGTCTATCAGTTAAAAATAAAACAATGTTTTGATAATCTTAGAGTCAAATCAAAATAAAAATGATTTTATTAGTCGAGCGTTTCTCTGTAAAAGCATCCTTACAGAACAACTCCAGTCATCTAAAACTAATGGCAGTTGATTCATTTAACTTTAACAATATATAAAACTAACCTAACTATATTTAAAAGCCTTAATCGAGTAAAGTGAAGCTGATCGTCCTCTCGGGGTTCTGCGATCAGCAACCTCGCCACGATACAAGATTCTCCTACATGTACTACTACGTTTCTTGAAGAAACTGGACACGGTTGATTAGGTAGCAGGTCTGCAGCCTGCATAGGGTTTCCATAGGCAAGAATCTTGCAGCCCTGTGTGTGCTCTAACTGATGATGTATTTGCTGTAACTTATTGGCTCCCAAGTATTAATGGATTTGTTTAGCAGGAGGAGTCAATCGAAATAAAATGTAACTATTATTTATGTTTCAATGATATTTATGTTTACATGTTATGTTTTTCAAATTTTAAGTGTTGAAAACTAAATTACTGTTAACTTTTAAAAAGGCAACAAAACGAATTAATATAAGGTAAAAAAAACTAAGTTTTAATAGTTTATGAACTCATCCAGTTAAATTAGTCCAGAAGCCAATAGGGGTTTAGCATGAACTGAAAGCCTCACGCTATTTTATTCTTGGTTATTGTAAACGCACTAAATAGTGATAATGAAATAGGATGTTACCACCCCCTGTCCCAGCGTGGTTGATATCTATAGGTGAGAGGGGAACTTTGGTGGGGGGATGATTTACTTTGCTGCCCATATTTCAAGAAACATTAGAAATAAAAACGTTGTATATAAAAGCGATTTAAACAAACAACACTGTCATTTACGTTTACGTGAATTGAGTTTTACGTTTACGTGAATTGAGTTTTACTTTACGTGAATTGAGTTTTACGTTTACATGAATTGAGTTTTACTTTACGTGAATTGAGTTTTACGTTTACGTGAATTGAGTTTTATGTTTACGTGAATTGAGTTTTTACGTTTACGTGAATTGAGTTTTACTTTACGTGAATTGAGTTTTATGTTTACGTGAATTGAGTTTTATGTTTACGTGAATTGAGTTTTACTTTACGTGAATTGAGTTTTACGTTTACGTGAATTGAGTTTTACGTTTACGTGAATTGAGTTTTACGTTTACGTGAATTGAGTTTTACTTTACGTGAATTGAGTTTTACGTTTACGTGAATTGAGTTTTACTTTACGTGAATTGAGTTTTACTTTACGTGAATTGAGTTTTACGTTTACGTGAATTGAGTTTTACGTTTACGTGAATTGAGTTTTACGTTTACGTGAATTGAGTTTTATGTTTACGTGAATTGAAAATTCAATTGTTGTGTTTCTCTTATTACAAGCATGTTGGATTTTTAGTGTTTATAACAAAGTTTTAGTGTTTACCTGATAAAGGAAACGATTCGCTGCAAAGTTAAGGATATAAAGGATAACAGGATTTCGGAAATTTCCCTTCTTGTCTTCCCTATTTATATCATTCTCTATACATGTTGAAGACGGAGCTTGTATTGGGTACTGTTAATTTATTTATATTCAAATACGTAAACCAATATTTAAAACTTTTGTTTGATATCAAGGCTATCTTCGTTCGATACATCATAAAAGACTTTTAATATTCACAAGTTTTAAATATTGGTTTACGTGTTTGAATATAAATAAGTTTAATTCTCTATAAATACCAAAACGTCTCTATATTGTTCTTCATTTATTATAAAATACCGTATGAACCTATCTTTTAATAATTGAACACAGGAGGCCTGTATTTTCGTCATCAGTGATGGAACTGTCAGCAACTGTCCATGGTGCACAAACTCACTGCTACACCAAGGTATTACACTGAATTCCAATATTTGGATGTTGCCCTGGCGGAGATCGCAACTCACTAAAAAACGAGATGCAAAAAAATCGACCGTACATCGGATGTACGTTTGCGGTGTAGTATCCTGTGGACGTCCAAGACATAAAATCCATCCAGTGGATGGATGGACGCTCGGTGTGAGGCAGCTTGAAAGGCGTCACATCGCCTGTAAGAAAGCTTTTGAGAAGTAGGTATGGAGTCAGATTATATACCGCTATTTAAAATCATGGGTTTAACAAGACGAAGATATTTATAATGCCATATTTCTTGTGAAAAGGTGGCAAAAATGTATACGATGCCCGATTGAAACGATGTTAGAAATTCATTCACCTAAGTTGCTGTATTCGGAGAACTTGTGAGAAATGTGTCATGCTTTTAATTACTGTCTTTCAAGCTTTCATGGATGAGAAAAGTAAATTAGCATTTAGCACATTCTTGGTGTGCTAAGCCCACCATTTTTATGAGAGCTCATAAAATTTAATGTGAAATGGACATTTGGATTGGTTCTAGAATTTAAAAGCGTGAAATGTTAATGGCACGTATATGCCGTAACCATATCTTATCAACTTTTATAATCTTTTACTTTTCATTTAGTTGGTAGCAGTTCTCTGTTGTGGAACTAATCAAAACGTTCCAAAACGTAATCTGATTTTTAGTTTGAAAATGTTCCCGGACTTCAGAACAGATGATGGTTTATAAATACAACAGAACACTTATCTTCATAATTATGAATTGGAATAAAAACTAAATGAATCGTAAAAAGAAAATTAGTGTCAGAGGTGAGGTGGTAAAAGAACGTGTTCTGGCAGCAAGAATAAATTACTGGCTAACACTCGCGCGTGTACTCTTGTAATCAGAGACATTCCCGTCTCAGAGATCTGTAACATTGTCGTTGCTTTCTTCTCTAGTTTAGGTTGAGGACAGACTTTCAATATTTTAAACCTGTAATACATTAGGCGCTATGTGTGGTTATTGTATCAACATTCCTCCATTTTTACCTTGATTTACTGAGATTGAACTTACTATTAGATTAGAATATCTCTTAGACGGCTTCTCTGTAAGAAAGATCCCTAATTTCTCTCTAATTCGGAATCCCTTTATAACCAGGCATTATTTTATTCGTTTTTAGGCCGTCACTAAAATATTATGTTTAGAATGAATAATTTTATATTAATATTTATTTTATATATTTATATTTAAGATGAATTAGTTTTACTAATGTTTAAAATTTTGGAAACCTAGATTTAGATAGATTTTTATCGAGTTATAATTTATATAACTAAATGTTATAACTTGGATACGAGTTATAACATATATACTGATTTCATTCCAGCATGGCGACCGTTTTATTTCTTTTTTAATACACAAATTTAGAATTTTTCTGAAATACACTACAACGCAAGAATATTGCTGTTGAATTTTAACACTGACGTTCTAGTCTATTACATGATAAATGTTTTAATATGGCAAACGTTAAAATCTCGTACAGTACTAAGCTTATTTAAAACAATTATTTATTCTGCTATTATTTTCCATTATGGTTAGGTCATAAGAAGAATATAAAAATATTTGCTAACTCTCAGCAAAATCCCAGGGAATGACATGCACCATCGACGAACTCAGTGTTACGTATATAAAAATGAAGGTTCATAAAAAAGTCTATATTTATGTAAGATCAAGTTTGAAATATTGCGCGGACAAACAGACAGACAGAAACTAATTTTTCAGCCCCTCGATTGGTAGGCTTTATTAACGCTCAGCCATATTTTATAAAATTCAATAAAATGTATTTTACATTTCACAATAGCAAATACAAAATAAAAACAAAACAAACAATCACAAACTAAACCCAGTGGTTCGGTTCAGGAAGTATTTGATTTCAGATCAGAGCTTAGCAAACCAATATTGTTTCCCACCACCAGTACTTTATAGCAAACCGATATTTGTTCTATGCGACACAGCCTTCCAGGAACTTTCTTCTGGGTTTAAAATACAACTTTTGTTCTTTGTTTTCAAGGTTCTTTCTATGACGAATAAATTATTAAATTTATTTTAGTACCTGTTTTTAAGGAAAATAATTGATTCCATGTAACATTTATGAACTTCTCAGGAATAAAAGACAACGAATTACGAAAGTCTCATAAAATAAATACAAACGTAACAAGTCTTACATGAAAAATCAGTCTCCAAATGTTGTGTCCTATTTTATATAAGAGATTGTATCGTATAAAACATAATCGGTTCAACAAAATATGAATAAAAATAAGAAAACCAGTTTGAGGTGCTGACAAAAGTAACGACTCTGGCATTCGTTGGCACAAAAGCTTTTACGCCTGGCGGTATTTGAAGCTGAGTTGAATAATAAATCTGATCCATTCAATTCATTTCAAAGTCACAATTTAAACAATGGTTGCTTCTGAAATTGTGAACCACGATCAAATAACGTTTCCAGTGCCACAAACAACCTCGGTTTGAATTGGTGGACATTGTATTTTAGTGCTATGATTGTTCTGCCCCAGCCCCTATCATTTACTCATGAGTGGAGCACTGTAATGTCAGAGCGGACTTTAACACGTGAGTTATTGCTCAGTATAATATACAGTTGTACGTTGCAGTGATTTAATCGAAAACAATACAGTGTTTTGTTGTATACAATACAATACAATGCACGATACGAGAGTATTGTGCTTTTTGTTTATAATGCATCCATTGCAATTATAAGCAATATTTGAACAAATATTTGTACACAGTAGATCCCGTCAACTGACCACCATCGATACAAAATTCAAAATTCTGAAATTCCTATTCTATACAATATTACGAAATAGGAAATCCACACTAAATGTTGCGTAATAAGCTTCACTCTAGTCTATAGTGTATTTTATTCTCGAGATGCCCTCCGGACAGGCAGAAAGAAATTTTTAGTCTATAGACAATCAGAAGGGAAAATCTGCCAAGCTACTATACCTCCTTCACGTCATCAAAAACGACTTTGGCTATGTCGAAATGACATAGCATGTAAAATTTCAACTCCATGGTTCAATTCTTTCTTGAGGAATCTAACAGAAATCAGACACACAGGCAGATAGACAGAAATCAAGTCAGATGAGGAGTTTTAACAAAATCCTTACAATATATAATAAATTTCAAACCAAACACTCCAAGAATATACTGTTTATTTCTGTTATGAAATAAAAGTAGGAAAGGTACCATTCTGACTAGCTAAACAATACAAAGAAAATGGTGAGTTTGTAACTCAATTAATGTTCGAGATATCACCCCGTAATATAGGCATTACAACCAAATCTCATAGAGAAGACCTGCACCATCATCAGACTTTATATCCAAATAAACGGGTACAACAGAGTTACTGAAAGACCCGATTGATTGCAACGAGCTTCTTACCAATCTATCCTCTGACTACCACGCGTTAAAATGGAATATAAATAAATAATCAGCCGAGTTACAAATTTATTTATTTTATTATTTTATCGTTCTCATTACGGTTGCCGTTAATACTAATGTAAAAATATTCACTAGCGACATGCACCATCATCGCACTCAATGTTCCTTGTATGGAAATTAAGCTTCTTGCAAAATTTTTAAGTCCATGCCTCTACATGTTCCTTTGATTTCGTTTGATAATTATCATGACAGAGAGAGTTAAACAGAAACGAAACGTTTTCAAAGCCTAATAGATTAGATCAAATATTAAACCTAATATTAATTATAAGGTTTATTTGATAGTCTCTAGAACTCATTTACGTGTCATCTCACTCATATGACTTAATTGTACAAAACACGATGCACTTCACTCGTACAAAAGGTTCCTAACAAAACTATGTAATATTGTACACGTTTGTTCTGTACAAATGGAACTTAGAACTAATGCAGTAGAAATTTTTACTTACACTGGCCTACTCATTGTTATTGTACTGAGTACAACTAAGATTAAACGTGACTAAATTTGCTGGAATGGTGACGGATACGGCGAGAGACGGTTTATCCGGGGGCGGTCAAGAGGACGTCTTCTGTGTGTACAGTAAAATTCCATTAATCCGGCCTCATATAGTTCGGCACTCTTAGTAATTCGGCACGCCTTTTGGAAAAAGTTAAATTTTCCTGCTCAACGCAAAAATCAATCATTTAATACGTTATATTTTTTTCTTTCGTAGTGGACGTTAATACGGGCGTGTAAAAGAGATTAGGCGTCATGTTCGGCCGATTAGACTCGAGTCACGTGACTGACCATGGCCGTTGGATATCAGCCTGAGTTACACTATAGTATCAATTCAATTATTTTAGTAAAGGTAGGACAATTTCACATTTAATGTGATCAGCACGGGTTTATGATGGAAGGACAACTCTAAACGACTGACGTTAGTGATGTGCAGATCATGAGCGAACCAGCGTCTGATCCGGGTCACAAAAAGATCGAAGATCAGTCAGATCATATGATGAAATGAGCCGGGTAAATTGCTGAACCGACTCCTGATTGAACAAACCTTCGCGTCGCGACCCATGAGCTGAATGTCGCCTGCCAGTTTAACATTCTTGGTTTTTCGTACTTCTTTATGACCTGCTAGACAGAAGAAAAACTGCTTAATGTCTGCATTTATTATGAACGATAACTACAAATCGTTGAAAACTAATTCACTTATTTTGAACCATTAACAGTTATTTTACTAAACAGATAATACTAACGATGATTTTTGACCATTTATATTCTTATAAGTGAAGCATCTCTCAATTTCCCAGTTTAGAACCAGAAATGTGTTAATTTCATACTGTACACCTCTGCAAAAATTGCTATTAAACATATAAGACTTTATTTTACGTACGTATTTTATTTTTTGATAAACGCCTCATCAGTTTTGGTTCAGAGGTTCTACGCCCTTACAACCAGTAGCTTCTATAGAATTTTCAGTCCCAAAGCGTTGAAATGTTATAAGAGATGATTTTACTCTCTTTAAAAGTTTTCTTTGTGGACATTCCTCGCCAAATTTTACTCTGGGTGATTATTAAATAATTCTTTACAGGTGAGCACTATTAAAACATTGACACATTGACATTAAAGGCATTTGACACTCCCTAGGTTTTTATTTTTGATAAATGGCAATATGACTGCTGTCTAAGGATTGATTCTAGAACCCTTCTTCAGATGCCAGTGATAGATGATCTGCGGATTGTTATTGTGAATATATGTCACAATTGAATGGAATTGACCTTGAAGAAGTATGATCGATTCGAGTGTATATCTCGTAAAGTAATTTCTTTTGTAACAACTTTAAAAGCGAAACTATCAACGAATTTGATGGACAATTCCAAGTTTGAGTCGTTATCTCAGTTAATCTTATCAGATGTCAGATTATAAATCTGTAGGTTACATTCTCATGTAACAGGCTCTCATTGTAACAAGCGTGCTTCATCAGCTCAAAAAGTCACCCGATAAGCACGTTCATTGAGGCTTATGTAATCGAAACGGTAATTTCTTCAATGGTAATTTAATGATGGTCATTACATCACTGGTAGTATGAGGCATATTAGAAGATAGATTTAGAAAAATACTTCTGGTTTTAAATAATCTTCTTGCTCGAAGTAGATACAGTAAAGGTTGGGTGCGCGATGTATAATTGAACAGAATGATTATGCACAGTCTGTTTGCACGTGAGTGAGTGTTTGTGTTCCAGGATTACTTAGCAGATTTACTGTGTAACACTTGTGACACAAAACACTCAATAGATCAAACAATCTGTCACAGACAATTGCAAGTCGAAAATACATTCGTTTATCCTCAAAGCAGGAAAATTGCGTGCTTTACTTTAGTGGAATGTATGAATTGAACATACAGTTGTTACATAACACCCTAATCAGTTCAACTACTAAGTTGCAAGTGGCTCGTGTAGAGATAAAATGCCTACGATGATTATAGATTCGTATAATGTCACTCCAAATATAGTGTACCTGTCCAATATGTTAGAACATTAAGGTTAAGATACACTAAAATCACTTATAGATGCTCTACTCACTTGAGATACTACGTACGTGTGCAATTGGCTTGTGCAGAGATAAAATGCTACGATGATTATAGATTCGTATAATGTAACTCCAGATATAGTGTACGTGTCCAATATGTTAGAACATTAAGGTTAAGATACACTAAAATCACTTATAGATGCTCTACTCACTTGAGATACTACGTACGTGTGCAATTGGCTTGTGCAGAGATAAAATGCTACGATGATTATAGATTCGTATAATGTAACTCCAGATATAGTGTACGTGTCCAATATGTTTAGAACATTGAGGTTAAGATACACCAGACTCACTTATTAGACAGCCCTACTCACTTGAGCTACTACAATACAGGTAGAATTGGCTCGTGCACGGATAAAATGCCTACTACGGTAATACATTTTATATTTCAATTTTACTTTCGTGCAAATGTTGTTTTCGATCCAGGATTTGAATTTATTACGATTATTATCTTCTATTGTAACTTCTTATGACAATGAAATTGATCAAAAGCTCTTGATGGATTACCACCTGTATAATCTTGGGACTACCCTGCCTTATCAGGCATTGTTAAGATTAGATTACAGTCCTTGCGATAAGCTCCCAGACCGGTCACCTGTCTTCTCTACACAGCTCTCTGACACGGATAAACACCATTACCGACAGTGTTCTGTGGCATTGTAAATGTACTGTGCGTCAGGTCTAGCATGACCGGTGAAATGCGCGAAGGAGGTGAGAGCGTGGATACAATCTGAGCAAGAAGAGTGAATACAATGCTACTATCCCTACTGAGTGTTTCGGCTCTTAGCCAGGGTAGCTTATTAGTCAGAGTCACTAGTGACGTCATACCGCTGTTTCTGCGCATGCGTGCAAAATAAACTGTTTCTATTTCTCCCAACCGATCAGACGTGCCTTATATTTGATATAATCTCATCTAAAAATCAATCTCGTCTATGAGATTTGTATTATACCCTTTTATACTAAAGCGAGACTTGCTGAAATAATTATTAAAGTTTAAAAATATATTTTCCAGTTAGTGGCTGACAAAATAAAATATGAGAGTAAAAAAATAGAATGAGAAAATTAAAAAGTATCTAAATTAATTGACAATCGTATTAATACGGAGGATTTATACAAACAATATGTTTACCCATTACGATTTTTCTTAGGCTTCGTATGAAAACTGACTTGCAAGAGCACGTTTCCCCTGATATGGGATTAACTCTCAGAATGTAACTTTCCACTTGGGAAAGACACGAATGAGTTTCGACATTCACTCGATTGTGAAAGTCTGTTTGAATGAGAGTGTATTGTGTCGCAAGTTTACATGGTAGATTACCTTCTGAATTATTTACTCTGTCTGTAAACTTTGAGTTCACTATATTTCACTGAAGCAGTCACAGAAGTACAAATGTTAACCTAATACTGCGTGCTAATGTGTCGTACCCACTTATATCGTAATGGTCCTATTTACATCAATAGTAGTGTAATAAATCTATAAGTTCCGATTACATAATCCTGTTAGGGAAATTTTCAGCTGATCAATCTCACATGCTAATATTGTCACCCTTCCCTCATGCAATAGTAGTATTTACATAACTAGTGCAGTAATAAACCCATAAGTTCCGATTACATAACCTTAACCGGATGATTTTTCAGCTGATAAATTCTACTGAGTAGAGCAATAAAACTCATAGGCAAAAAGATTTTTACTACGTTTCAGGTACTCTACGTAATAAATTCTCAATTTCAAACATTTTCATGGCCAAACTAAAACATTAAAATACACTTTATAAGTAATTTATATTTCATTCATGTAATATTTGTTTTATATTTGTGCGATATAAACATTCTTGAAACATAAATACGCCAAAAACACTTTAAAATTGTACCATCTCTACAGTGTGTATACATTCTTCCTTGTGTATACAACGCTTTACTCAGGGTACAGTTAGATATTTACTGTAAGTGTATACAAATTTGCCGAAAATCGAAATTGTGTCCCCGAAGTACTGGTTTCTAAACACTCACAAATTAGAACTATCTCAGACATCACGCTCTGTCCAGGTAGTGAAGGTTGACAGTGGATAAGACGATCCCCCGCATGAGTGTAAGGTCTCCAAATTCATTCTTTTCTTGGTCAGACTTAAAGAATCAAAAATATTGTTTGTGATCAAATATCAAACTACATCAAATTATGGAGTATTAAACACAAAATTTGGGAAACTTTTAATCTTCATAGCTAAGTATGTTAAAACGTTTTTAAATTTGTATTAAACAGCTTATTTACATATATACAATACCTTTACTGCAACTAAATTCAGTTTTCATTAATGGAAAAACTTTATTACGTTTGTCAGGGTTCTCTTTGGGGAGTCAGAGGAGTTTACTGACAAAATCCAGGTTGTCTAAATCCGTAGCAAAATAAAATTATCAAGTTCATAGTTTTTTTTATTATAAGTTAGAAGTCATCATAGCAAGAAATCCTTAACAGCAAAATTTAAAACAGTGATGTTCTTGAATTTTTTTTATTTACTCGCAACTATAATTCAATGATGATTAGAATACAATGTGTGTTTTGATTAATGTGAAAATTACGGACCATATAAAGCTACTTTTCCTACAAGGGCCTTTGCGCTGCTTCCGGAGTAATAGGATATTCAGGATGGATAAGGTAGGGAATTAGGGGCCGCCTCCTATCGAGATACATTAGAAAGAAAGAATTAAGGTACAAATCTCAAGTCATATCCCCTCGACAGAAGGGGGGGACCAGCTCTGAACCAGCCTCTCCAGTTGGCAGGGGATGGCAGGCTTTTATGTCTAGGCTATCAACCAACCTTATACAGAGAGCCTCACCAAATCCAACAGTCATCTCCCGCAGTAGACTAGACTTATCGAATTACCCTTGCACCCCAGAATGTCGACATTTGCAGTTAGTGATGTGCTGCCACTTGACAGTTCAAGAATTGCCCAGATTCAGATTTAAGTGACACATCGGTTTATGTTGTGCCAGTGGTAGATTCAACTGGAAGGTATAAACCAGCCAGAAGTGAACCCTCCTGTGTGTATAACGCTACTTAGAAGGGTGTTTTGTTAAGAAGCCTTCCGATACAAGCGGACAAATTGTGTAGGATTGATAGAGAGAACAGGTTGACAACACAGAATAGCTATTTTTCTCAATGGTTAATGTAACTTGTGAGGGAGAGGAGCAGCAAATTGCAATCGTAGCAGCCACGCCAGGAACACAGCATAATGCAACATTCCTGCGACCTAGCAGTCACAGTTTACGTAGTCAACACAAGGATAACGTTAAGCTGAAGATGTATAAATTTTTATATTTTTTCTGTTATATAATTTATTTCGGGCTAGCGGCAACATCATGACAGCATACATGTGTGTGTGTGTGTGTGTGTGTGTGTGTGTGTGTGTGTGTGTGTGTGTGTGTGTGTGTGTGTGTGTGTGTGTGTGTGTGTGTGTGTGTGTGTGTGTTGGTCGGAAAATATAAAAAACTTATTCTTTGTTTTATTTCTTAATTTGTTTTTAACTATTGAGAAGGCATGGTTGCTGTGTTACCACTGTCATGCTGCATTATTCACAAAAATGACGGTTAATGAGCGCTTGTCCTGTGTAAGAGGCTAGTAACCCGGGCAGAGGTTAATCAGCGTACTCACGCCGGACAAGGGACTGTACTTACCGGGGGTTTGCCTCAAATTGGGCAAGAGAGAGTTGCAGTCACAGTTTACGTAGTCATCACAAGGATAACATTAAGCTGAAGATGTATAAATTTTATCTTGACAGCATACGTGTGTGTGTGTGTGTGTGTGTGTGTGTGTGTGGTGTGTGTGTGTGTGTGTGTGTGTGTGTGTGTGTTCACAGTTCACAGTTCACAGTTCACAAAAATCTTTATTTATCAGAAAGTTTACAAAAAAAAATACAATTCCATGTGCTACACAAAGCACGTGTGGAAAAGGAAAACAAGTTCTTTTTTAATATATTGGCATTATATATATATATACATTTTACATACAGTTGGCAAAGTACATTTAAAGCCTATTCAGTCTCTTTTGGCAGAAGGTGAACTTAAATTTAAATAATTTGCATGTTTCGACATTTTTAGATATTATAAGTATATAAACTATTACACAAATCAAACAAAACCAAATAATAGTAAAAACTTAACAAACATAAGGACTAATTAGGCAGATTATATACACACATTCACATATATATATACATATATATATATATATATATATATACATATATATACATATACATACCCATAAATATTATATACATATACACACATATCAGTAGTACATGATTAAATACAAAAATTAATCAACTGTTACAAATATATTAAGTTATTTAACAATAATTCCAACAATAACAGGATTTAATATAAAATATATATACATACACATACATAACAATAACAAATGCAGCAATATAGATCTAACAAACAATTTCAACAATAACAGCTTAACAACAGACATTGATAACAAACTTAAAACATAACAATTTTTAAACTATGAGATAAACTATATTTAATGTGACACAACAATAAAAATAAAATTATTAAGAATTTAGGTTTTTGACATATTCTCTACTTTTCATCTTAAATTTTGGTTTGGATTCATACAATAGACTGTCACCATAGTTCATTATGAATGCATTGAAATGTTTAATGGCTGTATAAGTGAATTGCTTTCTTGCCAACTCCTTGGTGTAGTTTGGCATTGAAATTTGCTTTACTTGCGATGATCTTGTATTAACTACATTTTTTTTAATGTCGAAACTGTCTAAGAATTTATAGATGTAATTTAAACAATGATAAACATAAAGTTGATTAAAAGTTAAAATGTTGTCTTCCTTAAATAAATGTGAAATTCTATCATATTTCTTTAAATTATAAATATTTCTCACAGCAAATCTATGTGAATTTTTTATTGGTATTAAAATAGACTCGTAGGTACCTCCATAGTGGATTATTCCATACTGCAAAGTGCCTTCAAACCAAGAGGTATATAGTTGTCTTAGCAGATTGGGTTTCAAAAAACCTCTCATATGATATATAGCATAATTAATTTTTCTTAGTTTAGTGCTTAATGTGTTTATAAAGACATTCCATTTTAGATCTCTATCAATAGTTAGACCTAAGTATTTTACATTATCCACTATTTCTATTACATCACAGTTGCAACCATAGATACATTGGTGTTTTATGACAATAAAACTTATTTTCTTTTTGCAGAGATTCACAAGATATATTTCTATCAAAAAAGAGTATACATTTTGATTTACTAACATTTATTAGGAGCTTATTGTTTGACAACCATTGCGAAAGCTTTTCAAGATCACTTGATATTAGATGTCTTAACCTACTTTTATTGTATGCAGAGCATACCACTGCAGTGTCATCTGCATAAGCAAAAATCTTTGAGTTTAATTTAATTTTCAGCAGCTCATTTATGAATATATTAAACATTATTGGTCCTAGAAACACCGCCCTGAGCCACTCCGTGCCTCAACTCTAATGTATTGCTAACATATTTGTTCACTTTTACAAGTTGCTTTCTTTTCCTGCAAAAAGAATTTAACCAAGCCAATGCATTTCCAGCTATACCATAGGTTTCAAATCTTTTCATGAGTATGTCTATCTCGACCAGGTCAAAAGCCTTCTGAAAATCAAGGTAGACAGCTGCAGTGAATTTATTCCTGTCAACAGATTCTGCTATGCACTGAATGTGGTTTTGTATGGCCAAGTCAGTCCCCTTATTTGGAAGAAATCCAAACTGATATGGGGAAAATATAGACCTAGACACCAAGTAATCCAAAAGCTGGTTCTTAATTAAGGTTTCAAATATTTTAGCTAGAGTATTAATGAGGGATATAGGGCGATACGACAAAAATTCGGTTTTGCTTCCATGTTTGAAGATTGGTATAACACAAGCTATCTTAAATGTATCAGGAAAAACATTTTGAGCGAGCGACTTAGAAAAAATGTGATGCAGAATTGGTAAAAAAATATCAATATTGTTCTTTACTGTTACAATATCAATGCCATCAATACCACAGCTTCTTTTATTTTTCATTTTATTCACAACCTCAAGAACTAAGTTTTGTGTAACAAAAAAATTTTCAAATACAGCCGAACTATTGTGAAAGTTGTTTTCAAATAAATCATAGCCAAATGCATCTTGTTTTAGCTTTGATGTTACATTAACAAAATAATCATTAAAACAATTAGCAACAAAAACCTCATTGCCTGCCACCTCTACATCTTTACCATTACACTTTATATTAGTAAATTTTATTGTATCTTTTTTCATTATATTTTTCACAATTTTCCAGTAATATCTAGTGTTTCCATAATTATTTTCTATTAGTGATGAGTAATAGTTTAGCTTACATTTTTTTATTCTACTGTTTACTAGTTTGGACATCTCATGATACTGGGATTTTAAATTTATATTCATTTTGTTAGTAATATACAATTTATACAAGTAGTTTCTTCCTATTCACTAAGTTAACCATTTCCTCAGTTATCCATGGGTTACGTTTTCTGTTTTTACTAGTTAATTTTTTAAACTGAAAGAAGCATCATAACATATATTGTACAAATCATAGAAATGCTGTAAACTTACATTGACATCATCATTGACAAAAACAGGCGTCCAATCAGTACGCATCAATAGTGTACGCAACTTTTTATAATCTAAACATTTGTATAAGGATGATTTTTTGAGTAATGTTTACATTAATTGACACTTTAACATCCAATACCCAATGGTCAGTTATACCTGCAGGAATAACATCACAGCTAAATTTTACATTCTTTGTGTTTCTAACTAAGACATGATCCAAAGAAGAAGAGACACCATTACAAACCCTAGTAGGTGACTTGACATAGTTTTTAAATCCATAAGAAGAATACATATCAATGTATTTTTTGCCAGAGCCTGAATTTCTTAATGTACATATATTTATGTCACCTATTATAACAGTTGGGTTCAACTTTGTTATTTAATATACTGTGAAAATCTGTTTCAAAAGCTGCATAAGTATGTCTACAAGAAACGGTAAATGCCATAGAGTGAAAATTTAAAGTGATGGTTGTTAATGGAGACAGGTAGAATAACATTAATTATTTCAGCTGTAGGAAAGCAAATAAGCTGATATTGATAATATAGGTCAGAGTCCATATAGATTATTACCCCCCACAGCTTGATTATGTTGTCTAGGTTGTAGATGCATGTTGTAGCCAGGAATATTGAATTTAATCTCTTCATCACCCTTACACCAGACTTCACTAAGGATTATAATGTGATAGTTTATATTTTGTGATTTTAAATATATTAAAAGTTCATCAAAGTGCTTACGTATGCTTCGAATGTTTATGTGAAAAATATGTAAGTCCTCTAGGTTATTTACCACCATAACACACATTTAAATGTACAATACATTAACAAGCTACTGATAGAAGCTATTCAACTAGAGTTCAGTAGTTTTTTTTATGTCAGTTTGAGAGAATATCTGGATGATTCTAGTTGTATCTGTCTTCCTAGTAAAGATTTTACCATCCTTTATCCACACATACTTATAGCCCACGTCCCGTAACTTTTTTGCCTCGAATAGAAGTTCTTTGTAGAATCCAGTTAGGTGTTCATTTACATAAATTTTAGTGTCAGGGGCATTAGGTACAAAGTTTGTAGACTTGAGACAAGCCATATTATCCTTGCTTTTTGCTTTCGCGAGCACTGAATTTCGTTTTTGCCTATTCGCAAATTGTATCACTATGGGCCTTACACCCGACTTACGTTTTGTAGGTACCCTATGCGCCGCCTGAAATGTCAGTTGCATAGTCAATAGTCTCATTTAATAACCCTGATAACTTATTCACAACTTCAGGTATATTTTCTCCCTCCAGTTCTGGTATGCCTATAACTTCAATGTTTTTGTTACGACTATATTGTTCCATGGTTTCTAATTTAACCTTCAGGGAGTTTATTTCTTCAGTAAGGTGTTTATTTTCGAGCATGATATTTTCATGATGCTGCTCAACCTGAGAAACTCTACTCAAATAATCAGATACCTGAATCTCATAAGTATCGATCTTAGCAGAAAAAAATTGAAGGGAAGTTTTAAATTCATCAATATCTTTTTTTAACTCCTTGGTATGTAAAGCTAGTTGTTTAATAATAGTTTCTTCCATTTTAATCAAAAACTCGGACTGCATTTGGGATATTAACTCAGAAACGTCCTTAGTGTTACCTGTGCTAGATGGGCAGGTTTTACACTTCCAAGCATTTCTTCTCTTTTCACCCATTCGATTCCAAGTGGTTTCAGCAATATTAGCACACTCGAAATGCAACTTGCACTTATTAATGGAACACAAAGCAAAATCATTATCTTCTGGAATTGGATCCTCACAAATTGAACAAATCATAATTAATTAAAGTTTGAGGTTAAGTCAGGAGCAAAAAATAGACAGGTCAAATCACCACCTCTGCCAACTGCCAACTGTGTGTGTGTGTGTGTGTGTGTGTGTGTGTGTGTGTTGATCGGAAAAGATAAAACTAATTCTTTATTTTATTTACTTCATTTGTTTTTAAGTATGAGATGGCATGGTTGCTGTGTTACCACTGTCATGCTGCATGATTCACAAAAATGACGGTTAATGAGCGCTGTGTAAGAGGCTAGTAACCCGGGCAGAGGTTAATCAGCGTACTCACGCCGACAAGGGACTGTACTTACCGGGGGTTTGCCTCAAATTGGGCAAGAGAGAGTTGCTTTATTTTGTAACTATGCCGTGAAATTTATTACTTTTCTTGCACTATAAAATATACTGATCGCGAAAGATATATTGAATAAAATATAATATATATCTTGTGTCGGTGTTTCATTAGAATGTTGTTCATTAATGACTGTTTATAAACTAAATTCAATTCTTCTTTTCAATATCACATCGATTTTTAATAATTTTTATTTATTTATTATACAGCTTAAAACTGTTTACAATATAATAATTATCACCGTGTTGCATAGCACTTGTAAGTAAGATGTATTTTTGAAATTTAATATAGATATTTGCAAGAATTTACGGAGTAGCTTTGTGAACCGATGCGAACTAAAACACACTCCGTAATACAGGACATATTTTTATTATATTTACTTTGCAATTAAACGGATTATACTTAACCACGAAATATCACAAAAGCCTGTTTATGACCTTTATCACTAATACTGTTCCATTAGTTATTTTCTTTAAATTTCGATTTAGAAAATGAAAAGAATATTAACTTCTGTTATATATTTTACAACACAGTTTGTATCGTTACAATATCTCATAATTAATTAATAAAACGATTCTGTTGACATATAACAGGTGCCAAACCAGTTTCAAACAATCTAAAAGAGGAAAAAAATAATACTAATTATTTGGATTCTAGATGAGGCTGTGTGACAGAGAAATCGTTTTATTTCCTTCCAAAAAATCAACACAATGCCTTAAATTTAGTGATTATGAACATTCAAATATTCTAATAATATTATAAATGCGAAAGTCCCTTTGTTTGTTTCTTTTTCTTTCAAAATTTTGAAACGATGTACTGAAGTTTTAAATGGAAGTTATTACGGACCCTGTTACGAATATTATTCTATTCTTATTTCGAAATTCTCTCCGGGCTACGCTCATTTTGGTCTCTAAACTTGTGAAATATTAATTGAAAGACCCTCTCAAACGTAATCAAGTGTTATGTGTAAAACATTGTTTTATGACAGCACAATCATGTGTTCAATTAATTTAACCACTACTCTCAATTTGTTTACATTTATAGTTTGTAAATTCTAAAAGAAGTAACCATTAGATTTCGAAGGTCACATTACCAATAACACTCTTTTCGATGTTTTTATTTCATAAACTGAAAAATATTGTTAACATTTTAGAACATTTAGAGCTGGAATAGGTACATTGGTTCAAAAGCACAGTCCGGCGTAGGATATACATCTTGGAAAATTTAAACATATTCGTGGAACACAACACATATCTAGCTTTGTTGACAGTCCCTCAGTTGTGAGCACCGATTTAAAATTGTATCCCGAAGTAATATTTGCATTTAAAATCTGTTTTTGATTTTTGCTATTACTTTATAGAACACATGGCGGAAGTATAGTGGAAGGGTTAAGTCAATGTGAATTTTGAGTCTGTCTCCAGTTCAACTTATTCTTAGTCCAGGGCTTGACATCTTACTTTGTCACAGCCTTAACTTCTGGAATCTGGAGTAATGTAATAGTTCCAAAAAACGTTGGGGACGAAGAAGCTCGAATTGACCTCTCACATCAGGGAGACCCAGACTACAAAATATAGTATAATCTTGCTGAGGAAATATATTCATTGTCTCATCAGGTACACGATTGAGAGAAATGAGAAGTTTTAGTCACAATCTCTAAGCACAGTGGAGCAGCCAAGTTTTCTACGCATAACAGCTATGTTTGAAAGGGTTGAATCACTTTTCTTGGATCTTTTCAGATTACACGAGTTAAATAAGATTTTAGATGCTGCACTGAGAGGAAGGAAAACTAGTTTATATTGATATTTCTAATTATTATTTCTAATGTTGTTACTGTACAACATACTGCATTATGCCATTCAATTATACTTCAAGACTTTCTTTACAATCACAATGTGACAAATATGTATAAATCCATTCAACTTAAAAAAAAATAAATAATTTTCATTAAAATTTATTAAAACACTACTTTTATTTGTCAACTAATAACTTCACTTTTGGTTATTTTTCTTGCTATGTTGTAAGTTATGTTGGATGAGTGTGAAGCCCATCCTCAAGTGGTTGAAAAATTTTCATTTCAGTCTCTTTGTCTGTCATTTCGAAAAAGAACTGACTTACAAACTTGAAATTTCTGTATTGGCAGCCTGATGGTAGTGGATGCCACTCCATGGGATTTGGCTGAGCGTTGATAAACATTTTTTTATTATTTTCATGGGTAACCATGATGAATATAATACTCGATATTAAACAGTGAATTATTAATTTAATTATATATAAAACATAATTTTATAAAGCTTTTTGAAAGTGATAGAATTTTCCGGGAAAATATTCAATTGTTCAATGATACACAAACACAGTAAATATGCGTTTAGAAATAACAATCTGATCTCTTCATCAGGTGGATCTAATCTAACCATGCAACTCCATGCGCAGCGTAAATATGGTGTTAATATTTAGAATAACATTAACCAATAATAAAAAGACCTAGCGCGGTTCCCTTATTTGACATCATCTTGTTTCTGCCATGACGATCCCTATTTTCAATTGAACTACAGTCAGTTTTTAGTGGTTAGTCGGTCAGTGTAAACCCATTATGGCCTGTATTCCTTAGTTCGAGTTAAATAATTAGTGTTTTGTTTACATTAAGTGGATGGACTATATATTGGTTGCATGGAGTACACACAAAAACTTTTTGGATCCCTGACATATGAATAGCCTATTTTAACTTAAATTGTAAATATTTGTTGGGTTAGTTTATTCGCCTAAGCAATACATTACTTTCTAGATCTTGAAGCCTTAACGATTTAAAAGTGACATAAAATTCCACGAAGTGGAATATATAAAACAAACGCCCATACACATAAAACAAGACATAAAATTAGGTTTGCTGTTTCCCATAGGCTAAACATTTACGAAAAAGCCTAAATATGTTTTTTTTTTTTTTTTTTCAAGCAATGCCCATTGAAATTCAATCAATTGAAGGTCTAAAGAAATTTAAATCCAGTTTAAAATGGTTTTTCACTAAGCTTGGAGCATAATGTACGGCACAGTGTAGGAGGTACAGCGGTTATCGCAATATAACCAAATCAAACAACTGCGTGCGTGGCTGCTGCTTGGATGGGTGACCGCTGAGCGATCATGTCTTGGAAATCAGTCCATCTGATCTTTTTGTGTCGTGACGATCCCTATTTTATATAGCCAACGTTCATTTTAAGTGGGGAGTCGGTCTGTGCAGAGAAACTGTGATCTGTATTCTTTAATTCGAGTTCAATAATTACAGCTTTCTTTTCATTAAGGGACTTTTTTACAGGTTGATTGCCCATAGTAGACGAAAACCCTTTTTTGGATACCTGACATATGATTGCTTTATTTTAACTTAAATTGTAAATATGTATTGGGTTAGTTAATTACCTAAGGAATATATTACATTCTAGATCTTGAAACTTAATATCATTTAACCGTCAGTTATAGCATTTCACCCTTAGCACCTAACATTTATACAATTTATTTATAACTATCAGAAAACTGTAATACTATAGAAATGTTGCCACAAATGATTATACGATCTCTTACCATCAGGGTGTACTTTAAATACAATACCTCTACGTTAACACCGTGTGAGCGTCCTCTTTCCAACAAACAATCATCAAAGTTAATAACTAAGGAAATAATATGAACACGTTTATCAAATACAGTATGCAAATGTTCTTTAGATCTATATCCTTTACACAACCTCCTTATATTAATTGGGTCCTAAATAAAAGAACTCGACTAATCTATGAATACTAAATTTTTCAAAATTACAATAGGTGAATGCTCTCCCTAAATATGCATTCCTCGTAAACCGGTTCTTTTCCTCAAAAAAACGATAATTAATAAAATGTAAGAAAATAGAACCTGAACTTTCCACATACGATAAAATTAGTACATATATTGGAAAAATTATTCATGATGCGAAAGGTTCAGATTCTAGAACGATAAACATTAAATTTGTAAATAGTAAATTGGAAAGTAAACTTGCTATATTTTCCAAATGGCTCAATATTAAAATAAGTTTTATTTCGGGACGATACAATCAGTAATTTTATAATTCAAATGTGATTTGTGAAAGGTAAGAGAGAGAATGAGAGGGAGAAAAAGAGAGCTCAGGGCACGCCAGGGTAATCCCGAAGTTGACGGCGATCACGTCTCGTGGACAGATTGGAATTGGATTCGACTAATCCATCCTTCACTTAGAGAAGAAACTCGGTTTAGTTTGAATTAGAGGATTATTATGACTTAGATTTAGCAGAAAGCGCAGGACTACAATATTTTTTCATGTTTGATCTTTTGAATATACGGCAGTTAAAAGAGGAAGTTGTAACAAATTTGTATTATTACGGCTATTTATTTCAGTTCTATTAATTTACCAATAGTTATTGCACTGTGGAATATCAAATATCGGTAGAGTAAAATATTAATCGGTTTAGTAGGAAAATTAGCTGCGTTTAAGAGTACAACTGGCTTTAGTATCAGTCATACACAATATAAAACAAAATTAGATTTGTCTATGTATTTTTATACCTTGTTCATGCGGTGATTAATTAGTCAATCAATATGGGTATATGCTTTTGTTACTCTTCATTTCTTAAAATTTAAACTTTCCAGCGTCTGTAAATGGTAGTGATGGCTTAGATGAGGTAGTTCCATGACATGGAAGCCGTTCGAAAAGATTTATCAAGCACTACAGTCCACCCTGAAAGGGGGCAGAGAAATTCATTTACACGTTGACGATGATAGTTGTTGTATCTGCGCCAGCTATCCTCAATTCGGAAAGTGTCTTGTGACGCACTGAAGACAACAATATTGCTACTATAATTTTGGCAATATTCGTTCAATAAAGAAAGACACAGAAGCTTGATTCACTTTTTCTATACTTGAGCTACGCTCCTATTGGTTAAATTTAAATCAGACATGGCTTTGAAATCAATCCATAAAATCACTTGAAGTACAGGACCTGTATCTGGAGTATATGTAAAGGACCTCTTCAGTAACAAAGCTATCAGTGTTGTTGAGCATTGTTTTCAATTTAATTCTTTGTCCCTTGACTTCAAACCAATCAGTATCAATCCTGGGCTAAGAAAATACAAGGAATATCCATAACAATTTTGGAGATGTCGATTACAATGAAAGTCAATGTCTTTTTCCTAGAGAATCACATGGTCATATTTGATTGAAGTCGAGCTATATACAGGAAAGCAACCCATAAACTCTTAGGTTTCATTAGGATCCGTCATTCTTGAAGCTAGTAGTATGTTAAATGCCGAAAGTGACTTTAATTCGGAGGCTCTGACCTTAAGCAGCCTTAAGTTAGATTGGACCGAATAAAAAATTCGAGTATTTGTAAGAGGAACGCTCAAGACACATTTTGCTAAGTGTGTACTCTTAGTGTGTTTGTCTACCAGTAGTAGTACTATCTGTTGTAGAGACAGATAGCAAAGATTGAATATTTCATTTCATGTTTAGTGTATATACTTATTGTTATTAAAATGGAGCTTAAACTAATGGAAAATCTCAAGAGTTTATTAATTCAACTATTAATACAGATATAATGAATAAAAAACTGTTCTTAATAGATTTGATAAATGTTTATCTTAATCTAAATATGCTCTCTGCGAGTCGAAAAATAGGCTGAGCGTAAAACAAATCCTTCATCATTTTATTACCATATTACAGTTAGTAAAAAAAACTATACAGGCTATATTATATTATAAAGTAAAATGTCTTAAGAACATTGAATTTTGAACTCCTCATTACTTCATGCTTTGTAAACAATCCAACTATTTTCAAAATTTTCTCGGTAACGAATACTAAATAAAATATACTATATATAAATATATATCGTAGTTTGTTGATATGAGTTTTTGAGATAGATTATTTATTGTATGTACGATTATTACGGAAATTACTTAATTAACTGCAAGTTAGTGAGACGGCTATGTTTACTGTCAAACTAGAGGGAAGAAATGGATCATTAAAAAGGTAATTGAACGAGACTGTCAGTAAGGGAGGAGGAGGCTGTCAATTAGTTACTAACGCGTGGAACAATTTCTGCTCTACATGAGATCATTAATTGCATATTAATTTAAAATTAGTGCACTGGTCGTGAACGTCTATTTAAGCGAGCTGCTTAACATTGGAACTACTGTAGAAGTTCATAACAATACGTCATAAAACGACTACAACACCCAAATTAGTGGGAATACGTAATAGAATTACACTACCAGTGTAAATATCCCTGCTATCAATCTTGACATAGAGCTGAGAGTGGTTACAGTGTTCTTCAGCTAGTCTTGCTGTATAACACTTTCAGTCCCAGGTATTTATGTTTACACTGCTAGTATGAATATCCCTGCTATCAATCTTCACATAGAGCTGAGAGTGGTTTACAGTGATCTCTAGATAGTCTTGCTGTATAACACTTTCAGTCCCAGGTATTTATGTTACACTGCTAGTATGAATATCCCTGCTATCAATTTTCACATAGAGCTGAGAGTGGTTACAGTGATCTCTAGTTGGTATTGCTGTATAACACTTTCAGTCGCAGGTATTTATGTTAAATTGCTACTATGAATATCCCTGCTATCAATCTTCACATAGACCTGAGAGTGGTTACAGTGATCTCTAGTTGGTATTGCTGTATAACACTTTCAGTCCCAGGTATTTATGTTAAATTGCTACTATGATTATCCCTGCTATTAATCTTCACGTGTGGCTGAGAGTGCTTACAGTGTTCTTCAGCTAGTCTTGCTGAATAACACATTCAGTCCCAGGTATTTATGTTACACTACAAGTATGAACATCTCTGCTATCAATCTTCACATGTGGCTGAGAGTGGTTACAGTGTTCTTCAGCTAGTCTTGCTGTATAACACTTTCAGTCCCAGGTATTTATGTTACACTGCTAGTATGAATATCCCTGCTATCAATCTTCACATAGATCTGAGAGTGGTTACAGTGATCTCTAGCTAGTCTTGGTGTATAACACTTTCAGTCGCAGGTATTTATGTTAAATTGCTACTATGAATATCCCTGCTATCAATCTTCACATAGATCTGAGAGTGGTAACAGTGATCTCTAGCTATTCTTGCTGTATAACACTTTCAGTCCCAGGTATTTATGTTACACTACAAGTATGAACATCTCTGCTATCAATCTTCACATAGAGCTGAGAGTGGTAACAGTGAATCTCTAGCTAGTCTTGCTGTATAACACTTTCAGTCCCAGGTATTTATGTTACACTACAAGTATGAACATCTCTGCTATCAATCTTCACATAGATCTGAGAGTGGTAAACAGTGATCTCTAGCTATTCTTGCTGTATAACACTTTCAGTCCCAGGTATTTATGTTACACTACAAGTATGAACATCTCTGCTATCAATCTTCACATAGAGCTGAGAGTTGGTAACAGTGATCTCTAGCTAGTCTTGCTGTATAACACTTTCAGTCCCAGGTATTTATGTTACACTACAAGTATGAACATCTCTGCTATCAATCTTCACATAGATCTGAGAGTGGTAACAGTGATCTCTAGCTATTCTTGCTGTATAACACTTTCAGTCCTAGGTATTTATGTTACACTACAAGTATGAATATCCCTGCTATCAATCTTCACATAGATCTGAGAGTAGTAACAGTGCTCTCTAGCTAGTCTTGCTGTATAACACTTTCAGTCCCAGGTATTTATGTTACACTACAAGTATGAACATCTTTGCTATCAATCTTCACATAGCGCTGAGAGTGGTTACAGTGATCTCTAGCTAGTCTTGCTGTATAACACTTTCAGTCCTAGGTATTTATGTTACACTACAAGTATGAATATCCCTGCTATCAATCTTCACATAGATCTGAGAGTGGTTCAGTGATCTCTAGCTACTCTTGCTGTATAACACTTTCAGTCCCAGGTATTTATGTTACACTGCAAGTATGAATATCCCTGCTATCAATCTTCACATAGATCTGAGAGTGGTAACAGTGATCTCTAGCTAGTCTTGCTGTAAAACACTTTCAGTCCCAGGTATTTATGTTACACTACTAGTATGAATATCCCTGCTATCAATCTTCACATAGAGCTGAGAGTGGTAACAGTGATCTCTAGCTAGTCTTGGTGTATAACACTTTCAGTCCCAGGTATTTATGTTACACTGCTAGTATGAATATCCCTGCTATCAATCTTCACATAGATCTGAGAGTGGTTACAGTGATCTCTAGATAGTCTTGCTGTATAACTCTTTCAGTCCCAGGTATTTATGTTACACTACTAGTATGAATATCCCTGCTATCAATCTTCACATAGAGCTGAGAGTGGTAACAGTGATCTCTAGCTAGTCTTGGTGTATAACACTTTCAGTCCCAGGTATTTATGTTACACTGCTAGTATGAATATCCCTGCTATCAATCTTCACATAGACCTGAGAGTGGTTACAGTGATCTCTAGTTGGTATTGCTGTATAACACTTTCAGTCCCAGGTATTTATGTTAAATTGCTACTATGATTATCCCTGCTATTAATCTTCACGTGTGGCTGAGAGTGCTTACAGTGTTCTTCAGCTAGTCTTGCTGAATAACACATTCAGTCCCAGGTATTTATGTTACACTACAAGTATGAACATCTCTGCTATCAATCTTCACATGTGGCTGAGAGTGGTTACAGTGTTCTTCAGCTAGTCTTGCTGTATAACACTTTTCAGTCCCAGGTATTTATGTTTACACTGCTAGTATGAATATCCCTGCTATCAATCTTCACATAGATCTGAGAGTGGTTACAGTGATCTCTAGCTAGTCTTGGTGTATAACACTTTCAGTCGCAGGTATTTATGTTAAATTGCTACTATGAATATCCCTGCTATCAATCTTCACATAGATCTGAGAGTGGTAACAGTGATCTCTAGCTATTCTTGCTGTATAACACTTTCAGTCCCAGGTATTTATGTTACACTACAAGTATGAACATCTCTGCTATCAATCTTCACATAGAGCTGAGAGTGGTAACAGTGATCTCTAGCTAGTCTTGCTGTATAACACTTTCAGTCCCAGGTATTTATGTTACACTACAAGTATGAACATCTCTGCTATCAATCTTCACATAGATCTGAGAGTGGTAACAGTGATCTCTAGCTATTCTTGCTGTATAACACTTTCAGTCCCAGGTATTTATGTTACACTACAAGTATGAACATCTCTGCTATCAATCTTCACATAGAGCTGAGAGTGGTAACAGTGATCTCTAGCTAGTCTTGCTGTATAACACTTTCAGTCCCAGGTATTTATGTTACACTACAAGTATGAACATCTCTGCTATCAATCTTCACATAGATCTGAGAGTGGTAACAGTGATCTCTAGCTAGTCTTGCTGTATAACACTTTCAGTCCTAGGTATTTATGTTACACTACAAGTATGAATATCCCTGCTATCAATCTTCACATAGATCTGAGAGTAGTAACAGTGCTCTCTAGCTAGTCTTGCTGTATAACACTTTCAGTCCCAGGTATTTATGATACACTACAAGTATGAACATCTTTGCTATCAATCTTCACATAGCGCTGAGAGTGGTTACAGTGATCTCTAGCTAGTCTTGCTGTATAACACTTTCAGTCCTAGGTATTTATGTTACACTACAAGTATGAATATCCCTGCTATCAATCTTCACATAGATCTGAGAGTGGTTCAGTGATCTCTAGCTACTCTTGCTGTATAACACTTTCATTTCAGTCCCAGGTATTTATGTTACACTGCAAGTATGAATATCCCTGCTATCAATCTTCACATAGATCTGAGAGTGGTAACAGTGATCTCTAGCTAGTCTTGCTGTAAAACACTTTCAGTCCCAGGTATTTATGTTACACTACTAGTATGAATATCCCTGCTATCAATCTTCACATAGAGCTGAGAGTGGTAACAGTGATCTCTAGCTAGTCTTGGTGTATAACACTTTCAGTCCCAGGTATTTATGTTACACTGCTAGTATGAATATCCCTGCTATCAATCTTCACATAGATCTGAGAGTGGTTACAGTGATCTCTAGATAGTCTTGCTGTATAACTCTTTCAGTCCCAGATATTTATAATACATTGCTAGTATGCATATCCCTGCTATCAATCTTCACATAGAGCTTAGAGTGGTAACAGTGATCTCTACCTAGTCTTGCTGTATAACACCTTAATCCCAGGTATTTATGTTACACTACAAGTATGAACATCTCTGCTATCAATCTTCACATAGAGCTGAGAGTGGTTACAGTGATCTCTAGATAGTCTTGCTGTATAACACTTTCAGTCCCAGATATTTATGATACACTGCTAGTATGAAAATCTCTGCTATCAATCTTCACATAGAGCTGAGAGTGGTTACAGTGATCTCTAGATAGTCTTGCTGTATAACACTTTCAGTCCCAGATATTTATGATACACTGCTAGTATGAAAATCTCTGCTATCAATCTTCACATAGAACTGAGAGTGGTAACAGTGATCTCTAGATAGTCTTGCTGTATAACACCTTAAGTCCCAGGTATTTATGTTACACTACAAGTATGAACATATCTGCTATCAATCTTCACATAGAGCTGAGAGTGGTTACTGTGATCTCTAGATAGTCTTGCTGTATAACACTTTCAGTCCCAGATATTTATGATTCACTGCTAGTATGAAAAATCTCTGCTATCAATCTTCACATAGAGCTGAGAGTGGTTTACAGCGATCTCTAGATAGTCTTGCTGTATAACTCTTTCAGTCCCAGATATTTATGATTCACTGCTAGTATGAAAATCTCTGCTATCAATCTTCACATAGAGCTGAGAGTGTTAACAGTGATCTCTAGATAGTCTTGTTGTATAACACTTTTAGCCCCAGTTGTTTATGTTACATTACAGGAGTGCATGCTTATCAATATTCATATTTTTCTGAAATTGCTAAAAGTGCTCTTTAGCTAGTCTTTCTGTGTAACACTTTTAGTCCCAGTGGTTTATGTTACACTGCAAGTGTGAATATCCTTCCTATAAATCTTAACATGGGGCTCATACAATTTTTAAAAGTGTTATTTTTAATTAGTTGTTTATGACAATTGAATGTTCTTATAAATAAAAATATATTATTCACTCCAATTATATTTCATGTCCTTTTCGTCACCGTTCTCTCTTTGGGTCTGATTATAAGATGTCTCGAAATAGATAAACCGATGCAGATAGAGAGATGCACGTTCATCGAAATCATTCTTGTCTATTTATAAATTATGTTTCATATCAAAATTAGAATCTGCAGATGATTTCGATCTTGAGATATCTTAGTAATAGTTTATGCTATGTAAATGCTCAGCTAATTCCCCGTAGATCGACATATCAATCATTAAACAGGCTTAAGTATAAATGACGTTGGTATGTGAGATTCTAGCCCCAACTGAGATACTGTTCGAGATACAGGAATTTCAACCGTGTAACTTCAAATTACTTAAGTTATCTTGGGGTATTTTCTCGATAAAAAGGATGAGGATGATTTTTTGTCTCTTAAACAGACGATAATTCCTGAATATTTAGTACATGGACTTTTAGTACTTAGCCTTTGTTGCAGCAATTATGAAAATGAGACAGGAAAAGGAGTATTGACGTAATTTCATCAGAAAATATTAAACCCTCAATGACTCCCAAGCAACTTGCACTAGGACGGTATTGTCCTGTTATAACAAAGGAAAGAAAGAACCTCAGTGATATTTACTCCTCGCTAGAGATCGCTTTTTAAACTGTTTTATCCCTCGCCCACATTAAGAGCAGCTTTCGCATAGGTATAACTTCACACTTAATTGGGCATATCTCCGTTCCTGATAATACTCATAAAAAAATAACGTATTTTGTCCTAGGCGACAGGTGCACTAGTGAAACATTTGATCATCATTATTATTACAGTTTTCTCGTAATTGCTTATAAACTAAAACTGAATGTTTAAAATAAAACCACCCGTACCTTATTATTAAAGGATTTGAACGACTTATTACATTTTACATGGGAGGAGAAGCAACGGTGTAACGTTCAAACAAAAGAGTTTTAGTCATGAAATATACAGGTTTCTAATGCAGCAATATAAG
>NW_025780266.1:0-52936 GCF_021130785.1 Homalodisca vitripennis | reverse complement strand
GGGGTAATTTTAAAAAACAATGAGTTGTTTAATAAACTCAGTAAACAAGATACACGCCATTAGTAATTTTTTCTGAGATGGTGACTTTGTCTCAATAACAGCTCCATCAGCCGCCTTGACACTACGTCACTGTTATCGTTATACAATTGGAGGGCACGTTTATACTTATTATAAATATTACTTATTATTAAAATGACCTGCAAATATAACAATAACAAAGATATTTAATTAATAAAGTAACAACACGGAAATCACACTCAAAACTTAACATGAAACTAATCAGATATTAAAAATAGGAATATGCCACTCAGCAATCTTGGGAACTTAAGTAATTTTTTCGTGCATTATTATTTTCATGCGAATACATTTAAATATTTGCGCTTTTGCGTAACATTGAATTCTTGGTACAAAATGTTTTATATGGAGCATTAGTTAGATTCTGAATAAAAATACATCGTCCTGTTTTTATTATGAAGTATTTTTAAACGATCAAATCAAAGTTGTGTTTATTCAATCATATCCGTCGGAAATTTTTACCTCACTTTTATAACTGGTATCTAGATATACTCTCACGGGCCATTTCCATTTGTGAGGATAGTATAGAACAAAATAAGGAGGAGAGTGTATACCATACATAAGGTTTAACAGTGCTGATAAAAACTGCAAACTTTAGCAGAACACGCTCAACCACTAAATCATTTCCGAAGACCAACCTTTTAGGCTGTCAAAGCAGCAAATCTAAAACATTTTAACCAAAAACGTGGCATTCGATGTGTTAATGTTAAAAGCTGTGTATATTTTATGTGTAACCAAACTGTGCGATCAATCAGCCAATATTAATACGTACGTAATTACAATTACACATGTTTATAGTGTGTTAACAATTTATAAAACGCCAACAAAGCTGCTATGTTGTCAAATTAAAATTTTACATGCAATAAAGCATTATTATTATGACAAAAATATTTCGTAGTTGAACCTCTGAGGCTGTAAAAATATAAAACGATTATCCTCTAGGACACCGGAATTAAAAGTTACTTTGAATATAAAGAGAGCACTCGATTTTAAAACATCCAATATTAGGTAGGGTGTTGAGTTTGCAGCGCTTCCTTCACAGCCACTTACTTCGTTACACTTAGTTTTGTGACTCGTGAATAAAATTTGGTGTCTTATAATTTCATAATTCCCCCACTCAATTCTTCATTAATCGAGTTCTTTAATGAAAAATAGTTGTTTAAGAAAATTAAATTACAATGAAGGAATTTATGCGATGAAAGAGGAAAGGCTGCAGGAATACATGTTTATATAATATACAGGTGTGTACATAAAGTCCTGCACTGGTATAATATTTTCTAAACAATAACAGATAAATGAACAAGATTTGGTACATCAACACTACACCTAAAAATCTCCTTTTTGAAGGAACTATCAGTTTTCTGTAATATCATGGGGACGTTCCGCAAGGAGTCAGAAGGGAAATCTTAAATAGGAGCATAGGTCAATATGCACATCATTTTAAAGGGCTTATCTAGCAGAGTTTAATGCCGCAAACCGCACTCAAAAAGATTGATCCAGTACAAAATGACGGCTGTTCAAAGGTTTTACTTGGTTACATTTCATTAGTAGCCATAACCCTGGTAAAGCAAAACTGCAACCAAACGAATACTGCAGATAAATACTACATTATGATTGTCAGTCATACAGAAGTGAATTATGACGTAGGTTTATCCTCAAGGGGTACAAAATTTGGTCCTAATATATTGGTAACAGTGTTTAAATAGGCTCTTACGTCAATGTTGTAGTGTGGGGGTGCTCCGTCCTGTTGAAACCAGATACTCTGGAAATGTTCTCTAAACATGTTTCGAAGTGCTGGTGTAATTTCATTTTTTAGCAAACGTTGGTATGATTTTGCACTTAAATTTCCTTCAATAAAGAAAGGACCTACCAACTGGGTACCTACCACACCAAGCCAGACATTCACCTTTAGTGGATACTGCGTATGTGCCTCCCGCATCCAGTGAGGATTTTCGCTACTCCAGTAACGGCAATTGTGCCTGTTTACGCTTCCATTCAGCATAAATGAACACTCGTCTGAAAACACAATATTGTTTGCATCAATTCCGTTGCGATCTATTTTGGCCATCATAGTTTCACAAAATTCTATACGTCGATCGAAATCATCTTCGTTGAGTTCGTGCACCACATGAACTTTATAAGGCTTAAAATTAGACCCTTTCAGAATCTTTTTAACAGACGTAACAGAGATGTCATGAGTTTGTGTTGCTGAGCGTAGGGACTCTTGCGGGTTCTCAATAAATGAGTGCAATACATCTAAATGAGTTGCCTTCAGTTTGTCGCAGTAGCGGGCCTTCCTGTCCTATGACGATCAGAAAACACTTCCTGTTTCCATAAAGCGTTGAACAGTTCTCCCTACAGTTGTTCTAGAAATTGGCTCTCGTGAATAAGTAGCCATGAAATAAATGGCATGCTTCCTCGTGTGATCGTCTGTTGTTTCCCCAACCAACCATCATAAGAAGTGTTATACGTTCACGTTCATCAACGACATAGTGTAGTTGAAGAACAATACGACAAACTCTTTTGTACTAAAGGCGCACTGATAGAAAGGTTGGACAGCACTACTAAAACAAGAAAACTAGAATAGCCTACTATGAATAGACTGACTAATTGGAAAGTCCAAACTGCGGACCCAAAGATAAGAGCTTTCTAATTGTTACTGTTATCAGGTTTTCCCTGTTATCAATATATTAGAACCTATTTCAATTCTGCCCGTGTTTAGCAAAATTTTTGAAACGATTTTTCTCTGAAAAACTTGAAAGCTTTCTGAAAAATCTATGCCGTGAAATAACCTTTTGGACAATGTTGTCGATGGATTGGAGAGGCGAGAACATGTGCTTAGCATATTTCTTGACCTATCCAAAGCATTTGACTGTGTGCATCATGACGGCACTGTTGCACCAGTTAAAGAGATGTGGCGTTCGGGGGCTTCCACGGTTATGGCTTGCCTCCTACCTAAAGGAGCGAGATCAGACCGTGGATATTTCGAAGGTCGTATCAAACAAAATTAAAGTGCCTCATGGTGTCCCTCGGGGATCTATTCTTGGGCCTCTTTTATTCCTGATTTTATGTCAGTAGATTGAATTCTGTGATCCAGCATAGAAAACTTGTTCAGTATGCTGACGACACGACTCTCTGTTTTAAAAAGCAAAACATTGCAAGAACTGGAAAGTCACAAACGTTCATAGAACTCAATTCCTGCATTCAATACTTTGCTGAAATGAACTTGGAAACAAACCAATCCAAATCAAACGTTGTACATTTCTGCCTTAGACAAAATGAGCTTTCAGAACGGCCAGCTGTATTTGTGGATGATGTCCTTCTACATACTCCACAAAGTTTCTAGAATTGTTCCTTGACAGAGGATTGACCACGTCGACAATATGTGTGCTAGAATTTCAGCAGGCACATACGCCTTGTGCCACCTAGCAAAGCTATGTTCCCTAAAGTTCTAAAAAATGGCATACTATAGCCTAATTCACCCACACATTGCGTATGGAGTGAGACTTTGGGGAGGCTGTGCCAAAAACAAATTTGAGCGAGTCTTTAGACTCCAAAAAAGGCTGTCAGAATAATTGGAAAGTTAAATTACAGAGAGTCATGCACGGAATCTTTTAGGGAGCTTGAATTTCTGACATTGCCCTGCCTCTACATATAAGCAGCATCTGCCACAAACAAGTTGGTGTCAGATCGATCAATAAGCTCCCGGAAAAGTATTAAGAACTTCAACAATAAAAACCAAGTCAAAACTGTTATAAAACGCCTATTGGTGTCTAGAGCGTTTCTACTCTGTCGATGAGTTCATGATGAGCCGCTGGGATTTATGAGAGGCACGATCTGGGGTCAGTGAGAGTGTGCTTGAGTGAATGTGTATAAGTGTAGGTTTGGGTGCATGTGTGAATGCTTTAACTTTGGCATGTGTGAAAAACTATTTACAACATGATTTACTGACATTTGCAAAACAATGCAAAATTGTAAAAATTCAATAAAATATGATTTGATTTGATAACCAGGGCTGTTGTTCCATCTGAAAAACCAAAAGTCAGATCTTATTTCTGGAAGTGGCAGTAGCAAAGTCCTACAGTGACCTTTTTTGGGGTGATTTTGTAACATCCCTTTTTAATAATACATATTTTTTATCATAAGCCACCAGGTGTTTTTTTATAATTTTTTTCACAGAAACGTGAAATTTAATAGCGTATAAACTCTTCAAAATAAAAATGTTACATTTTTCATATAAATGTCAGAAACAGCTCAACTATTCCGAGTACTGTACAATTTCAGAATACATATTGGCTTATATGTTTTATAAAAAACGAAGATTATGCAGTTAAAAAAATAAAAACTACCAAATCCAACTAGAATTTCTACTTGGGAAAAAAAATGTCTTTTCCATTAAAATAGAATTTATACTACCTCGAAAATGGCTGCAGTTTTATTTGGCGAATATGAGCATTTACTTCACGAACGAAAAAATTGTGGAGGATCCGTGAACAAATACCCTACCGGCACTTGCGGTTACTAAATTTAACAAGCACAAAAAATTACTGGATCAATTTTGATTTCATAAAAATAAAGCATAAATCAATTATTGTCTAATTAACACTAGATCGATGAGAGGTTTTTTTCCAAGAACACTAGCAGATACAGAATGAAAACCCAACTTTTTGAGGGATGGAAGGTGACCGTTTTGTAGCTATTGATATGGGATCATAAAGGCTTGATATCGAAAGGGATGCCTTGGGAAGATTTTATATCGAAAGGGGATGCCTTGGGAAGCATATTGACCTATGCTCCTATTTAAGATTTCGTTCTGACTCCTTGCGGAACGTCCCCATGATATTACAGAAAACTGATAGTTCCTTCAAAAAGTAGATTTTTAGGTGTAGTATTGATGGACTAAGTCCTTGTTCATTTATCTGTTATTGTTTAGAAAATATTATACCAGTGCAGGACTTTTATGTACACCCTGTATAACAAGGAACACTTCAGTGTATGATCCTGAATATTTACAGCCTCTTTAACAGTGTTAATTCCCAGCAAGTGGTGAGTTTACGGTACGGCCGCTCTGATTGCACATTTATCACAGTCTGTGTTATAGACGAAGAATGTGAGCCTGGTATAAAATATTGCCTTTACTCTTAAGACACAAATCTAAACAGACTACATTAAATGATTAGCAAAAATGCAGCAGCATTTTCCCATAGTGAAGTAGGAGTGTAAAACTTTGTTTTATTATTATACATGTATATATTGTGAAGATATTTGTATAATGATACAAATGACATACCAGACAGAGGTATACATTGAACTACGTCAGTGCACACAAATGCATTAGTTGATGAGAAAAACTTTATATCCATGTCACAGGGCATCACTCAAAACCTTCTGTTTCCTATTCGCTGATAATAAATCTATAGAAAGTTTATTAGCTGATTTATAGTCGTTTCTATCGACCAATCAACTAATCGACCGTCTTTTTAGTTACGGGTATAATATGGAATTATTAACTCAAACAAAACTAAGATACTCGTGTTCAAACTCAAATGCTTAACTTTTATTATTGTAAATGCTCAATGGGATGGTGTCAGAAAATTCCACAGCATTTACGAAACAATAAAATGTTTCCACTTTTTAAAACAATCTATATATTTTCAGTGTGCTATGTTTCGTTATGTAAAAACTTATGGACGCTCTGATTTTTAACATGTTTTTAAATATCATGTTTTAAAATATATATATAAATTACTAAATTTTACTTCAATTTAAACAATATATTACACGAGATATACGAATAAGGATTTATAAACAAAGGAATATTAAGTAATCTTTCTTATGTGTATTACTTACTTAACTAGGTAATTAAATAATCAAATTGAATACATAGTAATGACTACATAAGTTTATTCTGATAACTTCACTACGTGACCAGACAAGGAGGTATATATTACAGTTTTCGTTTTAAACTAAAACAGCTTTAATAAATTTCTATAGGTATTCGTTTTTAATTATTGTAAGCAAACCATTTGTGTTTTTACTGTCGTAGATAAAACATTTTTTTAATATGAAAAGCTGCCGATATTTAGAACAATAATTGTGAAGTGATTTACTTCTGAATTTTGCCAACAAATCTTATTAAAATATTCATGACACTCAGTAAGTATATGCGGTATTGGTTTTTAGATCCACATATTCATGTAAATGTTAAAGCCTTGAGTGACCAATCTAGTATAGTGGTTTTAGTTGTTGAATAATGTATGTTTTCTTTACTAAAGATATTGAAAGAGATTAATTGTATAGTTTACGAAAAAAACATTTTATATTACAACGATCTAATTAGAACCACTTTATCTGCGCTGTTTTATTAGATGTAATACTGACATTCAAAACGGATTGTCACATTTACCAAGTCAATTTTCTGTGTTTTTCAAGTGCATGATGTTCGTATACGAGTAAGTATTTTGAGTAAGTATTTCCTTGATTACTCATTATGTGTTACTATATCAAGCAGAGTACTTTAATAGTAGTTTAAAAGGAGTTTATTTGGTACAGATATGAGAACAGACCCATTATTTATATGGATGAACCTTATATCCATACGACTCATGCAAAACCCTAAAGCCTGGACTGACGACAGCAATGAGGGATGTAAAGTACCAGTTAGCAAAGGAAAAAGATTTATTATAGTACACGCTGGAAACGAGAAAGGGTTTTATAAAAAACGCTTTGCTAACTTTTGAATCAGGCAAACAAACCGGCGATTAACATAACGATATGAACTTTGCAAATTACGAGAAATTGTTGAAAAGTATATTAATTCCCAATCTCCCTGATACATTCTGTTATTGTGATTGACAATGCCCCATACCGCAATGTCCAAATTAACCGAGCGCCAACATCTGATCCCAGAAAAGGTGACATGATTAAATGGCTATCAGACAGAAATATAAATTTCCAAACAAGTAGCCTAAAACCGGAGCTGTACATTTTGTTTAATTTACACAAACCTAAATTTCAAATGTTCAAAATTGATGCAATTTTGGCTGAACACGGTCATTCAACTCTGCGTTTGCCTCCCTACCATCCCGAACTCAATGCTATAGAAATGTATATGGAGTGTCATGAAACAGAGGGTGGCTAAACGTAATGTGTCTTTTTCAATGGAAATAAGAAAGCAGTTTGTGGAAACAACATTTGAGGAAATAAGTACTGATGAATGGTTATCTCGTATAAACCACGTCAAAAAAGTAGAGGAAGACTACATTAGGTTAGAGCCTCAAATTTACGAAATGACAGAACATACCGTCATTAGTTTGCAAGATGATAGTGACAGTGACAGCAGCATGAGTGAGAGTGGCAGTGATGATGATAATGGTGACTTTAATCTAAGTGGGATCGAAGCTCTACCACACTAACCAGTTTACAGCATTCAGTAAGTAAACAAAATTATTGTTCTTAAATCCTAAGTTTCAATTGTATACATTAACGTTTAAATTCAGATAGAAATATTTTAATTGTTACTATTGGAAGTATGTTAACTATACTGCCAATGTTAAATTTGTGTAACATGTGTTTAAATAATCGTACGCAGCACGCAGATCCAGCTCACTGACAATAGTGACAGTGGCAAGCTTTGTGGCGCGACGGCGCGGCGGCAGTCAACCCTCCCCTCTTTTGACGGCTTCTCTTACTCCGTACCACACCACTCCCCTGTCGCGCTTCTCAGGGCCCGTATGGAATCTCTCGATGTATATTTTTTTCTCACTTTCTAGAATTAGATCTATAGAAATCTTCGTGCTCATTTAAAATAATTGTCATTATTAAAGTTGAGAATTATTCGCCATATTTCCTGGCCCCCAAAGTTTCTGTAAGTGTACATCTGAAAATTGCCTTTATTATGAAGCTTTTATCATGAACCTTTTAAATTACGTAGTATACATATAACGTTTTTGCCTATATTATCTGTCAATGAATTAACATTTATCAATTAAACAATTATTCTATGCTAAACTACCACGTCAAATTACTTGATCTAAAATTACAGCAATCCATTCGAATATCATATCAAAGTTCCATACTGTTTATGATTTAACGACTCTGTCCCTGATCCTGTGTTGATTGGACTGTGGCCTCGCATACTGATCGTCCGATACGAATCATAGGGACACAACAATCAGCAGAGCACTTATCTGGAACTTTGAATGGTCTTATCTAGAGCGCATTCAGTACACGTGACTTAATATTGAAATAGATAGTCAAAACACTTTCAAATTGTAGGCTAGAAACACCTCGTCATCTAACTCGGGCTAATTGCATTTGAAAAACTTAATGGTCTTCATCTTTCTTTTACAAAAAAAGTGCTTTATAACTCATTCAAAGATTATGGTTGAGCAAGAAACATAGTATAGCATGTGATTGTTTCAGAAACCACCGTTCATAGGCTGTTTGAATTTTCAAATTTTCATTGATTCCAGTAATAAGGTTTCCTTAGGTACACATAGCAAGTACAACAAAGTAGGAATCAGAGTAACTATATTGTTGAGAGTTTGCGGACATATTATAGTACAAGACTTTTAATATTGAATTTAGGTTTAAAATCCTATCTAGAATAATATTAACCAGATTGTATCATATTTATTCATTTCTACCATTTCCCTGAAATTCTTTAAGCAAATTTGATGGTAAGAAGGATCGATCAAGGGCTGACTATGCTCGGACATTGCCCACACGGAACAATAAAACCAGTAGCTCCGACGTTTTGTCCTACCTTCTTCAAAGTACATAGGAATTACTACACAGCTAGTAATAAATATTAGTGATATTTCATTGTATCTGCACTTATAACATTGTAAAGTGTATATTAAAAGACCTGGCCCTCGTGAATCTCGATCTTCAGATGTGTGTTCCGTGTTAATCTCAAACAGTAAAATTAATATAAATATTTTTTTGCTTGTGTGTGGCGATTGCATCGCTATTTTTGCTATAATGTAGGAAGTTATCGATAACTTATATTGGTACTTATCCCAATAAGTTACTTTAACGGCCTTATTCCAGGAAGTATTATTGAAATACTTGTAAATTACACTTCTGCAAACTTTGTTAACATCAATTTTCGAGGTAATAATCAAAGACGGTTTGAGTTAATTATTTGGTTAAAACTTTCAAATACGCAGACTAATAGCTTTCTTTTTAACGTCGCTTCAATTATTACTTTATACCATACATAAATAAAAATATTAAGAAATTGGAACTTAAATAATCATGATGGCTCAAAATTACAAGTGAACATTAAATAATATTTATTGTTAGTATATTATTAGCAGGGGCTATTAATCAGGAATAAATAATCGACGAAAAGAAATATCCAAGAATCATGTCTATTCTCTTGATAGTTGCAAAAATGGTGTACGTGGTCATCCTAATTAAATAAGTATTGCAAATCAGTATGTGTGAAGCCATTGTAATAATTTTTACTGCATAAGTTTAAAAGGACATTTAATTGATCACTTAATAATTGAGACCTATGCTACAAAATAAATCTAAAGAGATTTGTAATTCCTTTGCATTACCAAATGAAGTTAAAAGTATTAACTTGTTTTAATAAAGAGATACATTTTGATTTATTACTTAGTGAAAACATATTGCTAACTACGTTGTTACCATAAGTGATTTAATAATTTTCCTGTAACATTGGTTACATTACACTTTATTTTTATCTCTACTGTATGCTGCTAACATTCTATGTCCTGAAGGTATGCTTTTACTAATTATTACAACATATTTGTTAAAAGTATTGTACTATAAATACTCATGTACAAAGTAAAAACCACTTTTCAATTATTTTAAGAGAACAACACCCTTTATGTTTTAAGCAATCCTCATGGGCAAATACATTGGCTTGTGTCAGAACTTCAATAAAGGAAGAAGGCAGGTTTGTACGGTACAAGGTCAACAATAATGATAAAAAGTGCAAATCTAATAGACAGCATTTGAACCTGTGTACTAGGGTAACTCAGATCCAAAATCGACTCTAAGATCACAAGAGCTCCCAAAACAGAGAAATAAATTTTATCTTTTATGATTTAACATTGAAAGTATATATCTTTTTGATCAATACTTTTATGCGAGGACTCATCCAATAATAATATACATGCTCATTAAAACTACACATGTAAGTTTTAATGGGCGTAATGAATATTATAAAAATTCCAAATAAGGCGTTATTGCATTTTGTAAATAAAGTTTACATAATGCAAGCAATTTTCGTGCAAACTCTAATATTTGGTGTTAAAACTCTGAAACAGTAAACGTGAAACTGTTATCCTCTGAACACCGGAAGTAAAGATTTAATTTGAATATAAAGGAAACATCCGATGTTATTAAAATCCAATATTAGGCAGAGTGTTGAGTTTTACAACGCTTCCATAACCGTTTCTTCTTTTGTTATACTTAGTTTCGTTAGCTCCAATAAGTGATAAAGTATATATCCAATAAAAATATATACAAAGTGCTGAGATCTAATTGCAGGTGCATGCCTAGTAATTTGCGCAACTTTGTCATATACACGCATTATAAGGAAAGTGTACATTTTGCTAGAATAGAGTAAGAAAATATTTATAACTTTGATGTTAACGTTTGTGTGTTTCTGTTATTATTTTTGTTTCAAACGTTGAGCATTTGTTCAAAATTAAATACTCTACGTTTTTCTTTAACTAATGTTCTTAACATCTCCAGCTGCAATTATTTAAGCTAAATAATATTTATTGATTATGAATTTAATAATTACTTAGAAATGGCCCTGACAATATTACAACTTTAAGAGCATGCTTAAAGTTCCTCTCAGTACAAAGTATAGCGATAAGATATAGTGGTACAAATGTGATATAAATATCATGCTGTGGTGTATCAAAAAAAGTGTCATTCGAAATTGAGAAGTAAAGAAGAGTCAGTAACGGAAGACGTAAGAGCGTCCTACATTAAAATGTTTGCTATAGACCATAGAAGGTGTGAAAGGATAATCGGATATCTCGTATTTGCCATCCTTTTATGTAAACAAATGTGTAATACAACGTTTCAAGAATTAAATGTAGCCTCTTCTTCAGGTGAGAAAACAATTATTACTCAAGAGTTTTAACATGCAATGGACTGCTACTATAAAATAAAGTAAAAAGATTAAATATACACTAAAACTCCTTGGGGCACAGCTAGGAGATAATGAACACAGGCGTTTTTACTGCAACAGATGCTAGACACGAAGTGAAGAGCACACACACACACGTCACTCCAGTTTAGGTACAATTGAAATAAATGTCAGCATTACTTGCGAAATCGTGGTGCTTCTTCTATTAATAAGACAGGAGTGCGATGGTAGAGAGGGGGGAAGTGTAAAGGCAGGCGGCTCCTAAGTCCAGGACCAAAACTTTCTCGATACATTGTGTTATACAATATGAAACATACATAGATGGCAAATATCTTATTATCCTTTTAACAGATAGTAAGTCGTAGCTTACAATAATACTACCCACTTGAAGAGGTGTGTTGAAAGTGACGATGCTTCATTATGTTTGGCTGAAGCTTTACCAATGAACGTACAATATGACTAACATTTATCTCAATACGGGTCATTAATCAAAAGTTACCAGCTTTCCGAAAATTGTATAACGTATAATCTGTTTTTTTTTCTTAGTTATTTTATTAGTAGTATAGAACTATGGCAAGGTATTTGAATTATCGAAAGCTATTGCATGTTTCGTTTCAACTTTATTCCACTATGCCTGACTTCTATAAACTCATGTTTAGTATTCCCTAAATCCCAATCACACGTTGACGTATAAAACGTGTTGTAACTTCAGTGTAGACTGAACCTCAACTAAGAAATTTGTAAACATAACAGACGAATCGTGTTCGTCACTAAAATCAAATGGTTTTTAAGTTTTTGAGTTGGCTATGATACAGTTTTGATATGGGGTCACCTAGAATACTCCATGTTTTACCTGTCGTCCCACGATGCAAAGGAAATTAAGTTTGACATCCAATTTTTAATTAATTCTAAATACAGTTTGTTAGGTTTAGTACATTTTCAAATATACCCTCATCGACATAATAATAAAGGATATAAAATATTCTTAAAATGTTTTTGTATGCGTACCTGATATGTTTTTATGTAATCTGTATTTCTAATAACTTTTATGGAATGACAATTTTTCATATAGGGACTCATTTATTAATATCTTCATACTAAAATATTACTCATGATAAGAATCGTTATCATGACACAAGACACGATTGGTTAGTATATAATAACTTGCATGATAGCAATTATACCAGAATCAACCAAATTATATCTACAAAACATATATTTGGAAAAGGAAGCAGTTATGAAGCAATAATAATATTCTAAAATCTACTATATATACCCTTGAATACTGAAAGTAGTAGTTTGTCTGAATGATTAATACTTTATAACGTTTAGTTAGCCAACAGAAAAGTTACGCAGGTACCATAACTATTTTTTGGTTATTAAAAGTGGTTACATCGTGAGCAGCGCAGCAGTTATTGGCAAAAGTTCTCAATTGCACAGACAATACCAATATTGGAACACCGCATGGCATGTGGTGGAATCATTGGAGCATGATTAAATCTATGAATGTGTGCACCCAGAGGTAAACCATCTCTTTGTCATACGTACCGGAATGTATTACATTGTTATCCATACATAAATCAAATATTGTGTCTGACATATTACACGAGGTATTATGAGTGTCATTTAAACGGCATTATTAATAGATGTGTAAATTATCAGAAGGTAAATTTTTGTTTCACTCAATATAAGTCTAAATGATGATTTTAATATCATAATGTTTATTGAAATCGGAGCACGTATCATTTCGAATACGCAAACGAATATAAAATCGTGTAAATGTTCGATAATTTACAAGACATCGGGAAAAACATTGGTTAAGAGTAACAAATAAAATTCGTAGCATTTTTTAGAAGTAATACTCACAAAACTCCCACCCCGCCTCCATTTGTAATTTCACTAGTAAAAGAACTGAACTAACATTAAATAAATTGGAAAATTGTAATAAAATTGTAAAATTGGTCAGAATGAATCCTGATAAGATTTTAAAGTGACCGGTGAAGTAACACTTGTATATATGCGTGAACATATGTGTGTGCTGTTACAAGAACAATTATAATTCCTATTTTTGTGGATTACCCATAATATTACTATTAAACAATCTTTAATTAAATAGAAGTCAGGAGACATCAAATACCCCAAATCTTCTACTTACTGTATGCTATATGCATTTACCAATTTAATAAAGTAACAATTGTATATACGTTTGTAAAAAACAAATTGATATTATCTTTATGAAAATGTAATAGAGAAATTGCCTGTAAATAAATGCCTGTGCCTCAATAAATAAAGCCAGAGAGATCTCAGTCTGTTTGACTTGGAACTTCAGTTTACCTCCCGTGCCTGGTACTTAACTGGAATGCCTGAGAAGTCGCTTGAACGAAAACTGTTTAGTTTTAAGTGCTATTTTATAATCTGATATATTTACTGTGAACATTTGAGTGAGAATTTTGCAAGACGGATCATAATGACTTTCGATGCGGTATTACTGAAATTAAATTCTCTCTAGTATTTCGGTTTTACTAATAAAAATGAAACTTTATTGTAAAATGAAACATTGAAATAGGATTTTAGATTTTTTGTGTGAAGTGTATCGAAATTTAGAGTTCATTTAGGCTTATTAACATGTACTAGAGCAAATAGTCGACAATATTAAAGTTTATGCCGATAAGTAAATGCCAGTGACTGGAAAATAGTAGCTTTTTAAATGAAGTAGATTTATCAGACGGACTTTACCGATCGAGGAACGAAACAAAATCAACTTTGGAAATGCATATCCCTCCAAACGGTGAGTACATTTTTTTAGTGTCAATATACGCATTTTTTCAGCATAGGAGTTTACACCATATATTTACTTGATCGGGGCAACAATTAAAATGCTAATACTGCACCAAAACTCCTTAAGACAAGAAATATACTGCTATGGCCGACACCAAGCTCAATTTTACTTGCTTTTTAATTTCTTATTTATGAGTACAGAAATACAACGTGATACTAATACGTCTACTTTCGATTCAAAATAGTTACAGAATTTAATCGTAATGTATGATAAATCTATTTACCATGTATACTACGGTATACAAGTATGTCTCCACTCTGTCTTAAAATATATATTGTTTTTACTAGGATGTTCTATATATCTTTTTGTATTTCATCTAAGCGTATGAAAACGTCTTCATTTTCAGACTTCAAAAAGCTAAAATGTTGATGTTTATACTTAAAATCCAATTATTTTGAAGTGAGTCAGGAGACTGAAATAAATCCATAATAAACTATTTAAAAGACATGCCTATGGCGTACCTGTTGTAGAATATTCATCGAGTACTTAAAAGTGGACAACTGCTAGTATTTATATATCACAAAAACCTTTTTTTCGTCTTGTCACGCAGTCTTGTGTTCTTAAGGTTGGTCGGTCTCCTGTTTCAATTTATTGTATTAAACAAAAATAAGGTTCTTTTCAATACGAATATAAGCCAAATATGATATTCAATCATGCAACATTTAAATTATTGTATAATTTTAAGTCGTTAGCTTTGTGTTTTCATACGCAATTGCCCGTCAAGCTTTTAAGTAATTAAATGTTACATTATGCGAATGTTTGTTCTTATAGATAATACAGTCGTGTTGACTTTCTTGATAATTATAACGTATATATATATATATATATATATATGACTAATTGTATTGTATGTGACTATTAATATTGTAATGGATAAATTAAATAACAATATTAAATTTAATTAACCACATAGTGATAATATTTGCCATTACAACGGTCTCTTGCTTGAAATCCTACATCATAAACTTCGCAGCAGTTATTGGTGTATTTTCCGATTGCACACACAATACCAATATTGGCGTACCGCAAATACGTATCATTGGATTCATGATCAAATATAGGAATATGTGCACTCAGAGGTTACTCTTAGTCATACGAACCAAAGTGATAAACAGTTTTGAATTGCTCCGTATATAATTTTGTTATTTATTGATGAATCAACCACTGTGTTTGCCTAATTACACTATAAATTTATGTATAATGAAACGGTTGATTTTGATCCCTTATATACATGGGACAGTATTTAATGGAATTAAAGTAATAAATATTATTTCGTAAACCTTCTTTGTCTTTTAATATATTATTATTTATTTATCTAAAACACGAATCTTTTGTAATACCCAGTATATAATCAATATCATCAAATAATTAGCATAGTGTTTTGTTTTGTATTATAACACAATGAAGAGAATAAGTTTTACTAAAATAGGGTATACAAAGATATTTTTATTTATAATTAAAATAATAGTGAAGTCATTAAAATTGTTCTACAGTAGGTACAGACAGTTACGATATAGCTCTATCAAATTCTATTTAAAACTGTCTCAATACATCGTAAATAAAACATCGCAACGAATAAGGGCCTTATTTCTATGATATTCAAAGTAAATATGAAACATGAATCCTGTTGCGATTATAAACTGCCCTACATGACTAAATTCTGTTTGTCTGTGACTGTGTGTGTTTTTTGTTTTCTGTTTTTTTGCGATGCCAACACGGTGGGGGAAATCCTTTATTTACTACCTGAGGTAGCATTTCCTCTTGTCACAAATACTCCCCGCGGGACCGCTGCCAGGCATTACTTCGCGGGGAGTGACACGAGCTATCCGCTACTTCAGGGTGATCCAATTGACCTCATTTCAGGCAACACTATATCATTGTGCGAGGCTCTCTAGGGTGGCTGTAGGGGACGTCTCGATCGTTCCTCCTCCCTCAGTCTTGATATGACTTTCTTAGCAAAAGTCGCGACCACGAGCCAGTTCACTTCCATTCGGATCATATTCTCCACAACATTATCCGTTGTAGCAGCCTCACCGAGAACGAGGGACAATTCCACTCTTTCTTCATTGAATCTTGGGCAGTTGAAGAAGACGTGATCCGCGTCTTCTTCAACGGAAGAGCAGACCGGGCAGGCATCACTGATGTCATTGTGGGTGCGGTGCAGGTACTTTCTAAAGCACCCATGTCCGGTCTGGAGTTGTGTGAGGTGATAATCTACTTCTTCTCCGTGCTTCCTTCCGATCCAAGGTGCGATGTTTGGGATCAGCCGGTGTGTCCATCGGCCTTTGGTTGATTGGTCCCATCACACCTGCCACGATTCCACAGTTCTCGAGCGATCCACATCTCATCTCTACCATCCGTGGGACGTCGGTGATACATTCTTGAGCGCTCATCAACAAGCAACGCTAGTGGTGGTATGCCGGCTAGAACGTAGATAGCTTTATAGGATATATCCCTGAATCCGCAGATCACACGCAGGCAAGCTCGTCTGTGGATTGCCTCTGCCTGATGGAAGTATGCTCGCGTCTCAACAGCGTCGTGCCAAATAGGCGCTGCGTAGAGGAGGATGGAATCGATGACGCTTGCATACAATCTTCGTCGGCTGCTTCTCGGGCCCCCGATATTCGGCATTATACCCGAGAGGGCTCCCGCCGCCTTGGAAGCCTTGTCGCAGACCTTTGCCAGGTGTTTTTTGAAAGTCAATCTGGCATCTACCTGTACCCCCAGATATCGGATGAAGGGAGCCGACACGATATCGCAGTCACCCACTCTTAGAGTGATGGTCTCCATCGCCTTCCTGCTAGTGCAAGCAGGGCTTTCAGTCTTCTGGTCCGTCGTTTCAAGCCCCAGGTCTGCTAGTGCCTCACGCACTTGGTGAATGGCACTATTGACCTCATAAATGACTTCATCATCCAGGTGTTTAGCCGCGATGACCATTGCGATATCATCGGCGAAGCCAACAACCTTCGCCGACCCCGGGAGGTTCAGCCGAAGAATCCTGTCGTACATGACATTCCATAGAATGGGGCCAAGTACCGATCCTTGAGGCACCCCGGCTGTGACGTCATGGGTCTCCGGGCCATCGTCCGTGCGGAATTCCAGCACCCTGCCATGGAAGTAGCTTGAGATTATCCTCAACAGATACTCCGGGATGTTGATCTGTCGGAGGGCACTGAGGATGTTGTTCCATCTTGCCGAATTAAAAGCATTTCGCACGTCCAGTTTGACTATGGCACAGTATTTTTTAGATCCACGCTTCCATCTCTTGCCAGAGATGGCCTCTCGAGCCATGTTGATCACCATCTGGATGGCGTCCACCGTGGATCGTCCCTTAAGAAATCCGAATTGTGCTTCGGATAGACCAGCTGGGTCTTCCGTCCATGTCTCAAGTCGGCCTGCAATGATTCTTTCGAGAATCTTGCCCATTGTGTCCAGCATACAAAGCGGGCGGTAGGGGGAAGGTTCCTCAGCAGGCTTGCCTGGCTTCAAGGGTGAGGACCAGCCTCTGGCGTTTCCAGTGTGTCGGGAATACACCCTCTTGTAGACATCTTGACCTTCACGACGGCGTTAGGTATGCCATCCGGTCCTGACGCAGCCGCATCTCTCACTCTTCCCACAGGCTCTCTGGAGCTCATTCCTGGTGACGGTAGGAACTTCCTCTATAATTGGCCGGGGTTGTGGAACAATTTGGGGGTCATGCACTGTGGGGAACAGTGCACTGACTGCCCTGCGCACTAATTGTGGGGAGCTGGGAGAGGCCATCCTGGAGTCTTTCAAACGAGCCATGACGGTCCTGTATGGTTTGCCCCAAACTTCGCGGTCTGCCTCGTCGCACAATCTTTTCCAGCATACCCTCTTGCTGGCTTTTATTGCCCTTCGTAGGAGACCTCTAGTGGCCGCAAATTCAGATCGGCGAATATCTTCACTGGGCCGGCCTCTCGCTCTCTGGGCAAGTGTGTGTGTGTGTGTGTGTGTGTGTGTGTGTGTGTGTGTGTGTGTGTGTGTGTGTGTGTGTGTGTGTGTGTGTGTAGGTGGGGTGCGAGCGCGTCTATGGTTGTATTTAATTACGGAGAAATTTCATAGATACATATTTCCTGCATGAGTGAACTTTAAGCAAACCAGGTAACTCGTGTTTGAAAATTGAATTAAGCTACGAATATGTAAAGACATACGAGTCATGGTGGAATAGAATAGAATATGAATTAGAAATTAAATTGTTTAGTTTTTAATATAGGGCTACTGTTTATTTTAAAAGAATAATGTAGATTTATATTTTGTACTTATTATTGATTTATCCCCTAAAACTCTCAAATTGAAGGGCATAAAAAACCTATACCTGTCATAGGCGATAAAAATATCTGAGATTGCTACTGCGTAATTCTGACCATTTAATAATAAAGCACTCTACATAAGCAAGAGGGGCATTAAGAGCTGTTGAATAGCGTTCAGCAGTGAAAGATATATTTTCCTTTGGAATAATGCAAAGAAGGTAAATTAAAAGGTTCATGAAGTAGGTTGACTGATATTTTCCCTAAAGGATTTTACGGTATTAAAAAACTAATCGAGAAATAAATAAAGAAGGTTACAAGGAGTGTAAATTGTATAATGGTCTTTAAAGCACTAGTTCTATTATTAACGTAAATAACAGTTTTTATCTCAATTTTTACTTGACGTCTGCTTCACCACTTCCTCACAAAAACTTATTCCTGCCTTATTTGTTGTATTATTCCTAAATTATGTATGAAGTATTAGTTATGAATAAAACATTAAATGTATTTATGTACATTAAAACTTGTGAGGTATGATAATTGATTTCGGAAATAGCCTTTAAACCTTTGAATTTATTCCAAATGGTCAAACAATTAACAACTTCTCAGTTACTAGATAGAATCATGTTTTGGTTTTTTTTCGCTATGTTTGTTAAAAACTGCATAAATTGTATCAAACGGCCCTTTCTAGTAGTAAAAAGCCAAACAGCTTAATTTTAAATAACAAAATACTAAATATTTACTAACTAGTTTGTAAGTCTAAACCTATTAAAAATGTCCACAAGACAGATAAAATTAGTATTTTAAGAAATCAACATAGATACATGAAAGAATTTTGATCGAAGACTTTTAGTGAAAAGGCCGCAAATTTTTTTACTTGATGAAATACATGGTAGCTATCATATACGATATAGGTATCATACAAAAGTATAAAATTAATTAATTTATATCGCTTTCTAAAATTAAATATTATTGCGTAAAACATGACAGTTTCAAAACTTCAAAGACTATTACGTGACGCAGTTTTTAAATATCTTTCCAACCACCTGCATGGAATTTACAATTTAAGAACATACCATAACCAGTTTGAACCTTTCAAAATATCCACGAACGACAGAATTAGACTACATGTGCCTAATCAACTATAATGACGTCTTCGTTATTATCGTTCATGCTTGTGTTGATCGATCATTCGGGCACATCCAAAAAGATAACTTTGACATTGATTTACGTAGTTTTATTGAAATGCAAATTTTTTCAGTTTTAAAAACAATAGTTTCTTTGTTTTTGTTCACAAGTTGTTTTAATTGTATAAATAAAGTATTAGGACAAAGTGAAGTTAACCTGTGTTCACCAATAATTGTGGAATATACTCCCCATTGTTTCCTGAAACTCCCAATGCATATCATGTTAAGACTAAAATTAAAACTAAAAATAGTGTATATGTTTCCAAAATTAGTATTAACTATTTGACCTTCAAATTATTTGATAGGTATATGTAGGAAATACTTACTGCAGTAGAGGTATAGAGATAGTTTGATAGCAATTTTACTGACGATGAGGTTAGTTTAGGTTAAAGCTAATTCACTCATGGTGGTCGCCTTAGTTGTAGCCAACGTGAAAAGCATGTAGAAACATATCAAGGAGAACAAAAGTTGTATTATTTACTTCCCATACAACTTTTCCAAACCATTTTCCATTTTCTGACAAAATATAAAAAAATATTCTCTCAGAATGACTTCTTTATTTTGCAGTAAATAAATATGTAGTTAAAAATTTTTATGACCTGCTCTACTAAAAATATAAGACGAACAAAACTTGTTGTAAAATAATTTTCACCATAATATTATACTTTTGCAGATTAGGCACTATACAATATAGGGTTGTCTTTATAATTTATATAATAATAGGAAACTAAAATAAACTTAAAAATAAATGCAGAATAAAATTATAATTATGACCGTTTTGTCTAAAATTAGGATTATTAGTTAACAACTTGAATTCCTATTTAAAATCTGCTTTGAAAAGTATGTTATTTAAAGAACCATAAAATCGTAATAAAGTGATTTTATAGCCGATTCAATCTTTTCTTGTCGTTAACGATATGTTTGACTGGCACAGCCGCAGCCTCATTTTCATCATTCGTCGTTCAAATAATTAGATTCTTCTTAACAGTTTAAATTGTACGAGATAACAAGACATGTGATGACGAAACACGCAATACGAATTAACAAATAAATTCTAGGTGGACTGTGTGGACTAAATATATTTGATTAAGGTATTTAAATTATATTTGTGTCGTGCGTTTAGGTATTTAAATTTGTATTAAAAATTATTAAGATAATGGAAATCTGATGAGGCCAATGATGGTTTGTGTGGGCTCCAAACCTTGCACAAATTCATATTCTAGTAACGTTATATAAATTTTCCATAATTTAACACATTGGAGTCTGGCTCGCTATTTGCTGTTTTTATAGCCTGGTCTGCATAAATTAATGGGTTTTTCAGATTTTTTTTATAGAAACTGTTGTAAATATTATGTATATAATATTATATTTTTCTTGAAAGTTTCTATCTTTCCTCTTTAAATTGATATGTTAAAACTTTATTCCTATAAACTCTAATTAATTTTTTAAAAAAATTTTAAATTACTCACATTTTTGGAAGAAAAATAAAAACTCCTGCATGTCTTGTTTACTTGAAAACTAACTTTTTGAATAAATAAAACAAGTAATTACAATTTTTTTTATGCATTTACTAATATACATATTTACAAATAATTTTAATTTCCAAAAAATTTCAAAAATGCTAAAAAAATCACACAAAATCCTGTTTAGTGTGATACTCTTCAAAACAGTCAGGTACGCAGAGTGCCACATTACAGTCCTTGCAGTAAGTAGAACCTGCTGAAATCCGGATCATCATCGGTGTCATTAACATATTAGAGTCCGTACTAACTCTAATTCAGCTAATATACTGCAATCTTCCATTGATTTTTGAAATGCGAGCCTGTCTCGCCATGAATGTTGTCGTAGACAGACTGACGACGCACAAGGCCACGTTCAGACGATAAACAAAAGCCACAAGCGGGATATGACGTAGTAGACGCCTAGCGGAATTTTTTCTGAACTAACCAACAAAGCTGGCTTTTTAAATGCAGCAGACGGCACTCGAATATCACTCGATCGGCAACTCCGTATATCAATCGGCAAAGCTGTGTGCTCGAGTCACGCTCGAGCGCCGGCCCAGTGATTAAACAAACGGCGCTCGAGTCTGGCTCGAGCGTAAGACTCGAATGTGTTAAAAAATCATTTGTTTTACAACGTTTATTTATTTTTATTTACGTAACGGTAAAAACAATGAAATTGAATAATTTTATAACATGTAAAGAAATAAAAATAAAATCAATCAGCCTAATTATTTCTACATCAACGCCACGATTGACTTCATATATTCTCTGATATGCTAATTATATCATGGTGGCATGTATCATTAATACAGTGATAACTCGATATCATAATTTTCAGATAAAAAAGAGAAATTTAATTATTAATGAAATAGAATAGTTACAAGCACAGTGTGAAAAATACATTCGCTGCAAGAGTAACAAACCGTCATGTGGAAATTGCAATTTTGAAAGTTTTTTGGTGTAATCGTTCACAAATAATATTAACATTAGACTGCCAGTTATTGAAATTTACGTTTAAATACCATTGCGATTCCATGGAAATTCATATACATGGTAGATTTTTTATTCCCATGATAAGTAAATTATTTAACAATTTTTGTTAGGAATAATTTTGCGCCTCCCAAAAACTTCCACAAAAATTTTAATTTAATTGCCGCCGACAACTCAGCCTACAGTAATGAGCTGGGCAATTCAATGCTACAAAATGTTGCAGACAAAAACTAAAAAAGAGTGAAAGTGAACAATCGAAAATACAGTGTCAAGCTTAAAGTGAAAACTTGGAGTATACTGATATTGAATGTAATAGCAATTTTATGAACGTGGATGAACCAAGATATAAGTGTTAAAATAAAATTTTCTTCATATCCACCTGGTATTGAATAAACTATTTGTGCAAGAATTCAAAACCAACTGTAATTATTAAGGTAAAAAATAATCTTTAAAAGCATAGCCTATTACATATGCTACGCTATTGTTTAGTTAGTTTTAATTACACACCATAAAGCAATATAAGTAGTACTTTATATTAGGCAAGTAAATTTACTATTATATTGAACTCTGAAAATGAATGTCATTAATCAGCTTAAGTTGTTAGGTTCTTTACCTGTATTCTGACAAGTGACGTAGGCTAAGCTAACATCGTATGAAGTTATTCACCTTTCTGTTCTTAAATTGTATAATCTATGCACCCCATTACCACTTCGTGTTGGTACATATATATATGTATTAATTATTTTATTTCAAAAACTTTTAATTAAATAATTTATATTAGATCACGCAGCACCGATATTTCTTCTTCAAAGATAACAACATTTTTTATAAAGAACTACAGTTGAATATTTTGGCGTCCGGCACTTTTCTAAACTTACTTTCTTGTTAACGAAGTCAACTTTGTGACAACTGTTACAACATGACTCTGTAACTTTACTAATGAATAAATATGATTACTGTTTCCTATTTCTCTCTTGCAGTTACTTTATAATAATCTCTTTGATTTGAATTATGTTTTTGGACGTCTTTTTAAAACTAATTTCAATACATGGAGATCAAAATATAGAAACTATCATAAGTTGAAATGAGGATATTGAAGAACAATAATTTAAACGGATCACACTTTCAGTAGAATCTAGTCCTTACCATGATACCTAATATAGTCAGCCCAAGTGAAAATGACTCTCTACAGATCTTTAAAAAATTGCTACCTTAATAACAAGCATTAAAATATGTTACATCTCACTTCGTTTTAGTAACTGTATTTCAAATGTGTTTTTTAAACTTTAAAACAATGTAATAAATAATCAAAACTAAGTATTTAAGTCAATATAATAAAGAAACATTACCAAATTAAATACATACTATCTATTTCTATTACAAAATGGCAATTTGTAACAGTTTTCCAAAATTTAATATTATTGAAACCCAGTATCAGTTGTGGTTAGAATTTTATTTTGATAATTTAATTCTCTTTCTTTAACAGAGAGGCTGGTGGGCTAGAGAGGAGCATTCATTCAACGTCAGAGGTGATAATAAAACACTCAACTCTAGCAGCTTTCTTTACCTTAGCGGTTCACAATAAATCAAGGAAAGTAAAATTTAAATAAGCTTTTAGATATAACAATTTGAAATAGTATTTAGTTATTAAAATTATTAGAACAAGGAAAGAACCTGGAATAACTATGTAAGAAAGATTACGTCAATTTTTCTTATATAAGAAGATATTTCATTTTGTATTTATTTCAGGTTGCATTGCTATATATTTTGACTTAAATTTATTTGCAGTATAAATGATAACAATATTATTTAATTTCATAACATTTAGTTATAGTTTCCATACAATCCACCTTGCGTAGTATATGTTTTAGTTTTATAGTTGTAGTGTTTAATTATCTTATCCAATATTTTTCAATGTTTTAAAACAACCAATATCAACGGCTTCACATTCATCAAAATTACCATAATCCGAATATATGACTGTATGTAAGGCTTAAGCCAAATAATGCCAGTTTGTGATCAAGATAACTGCCGCAATTAAAGAAAGCAATAGTAAACTTGGTGCCAAGGTACTTACACCGAACTTTAAAGAGTCCATTGTAACCAATCACACATTAAAAAAAATACAATTCACAATTGAGTAACAATTCTCCCCTATATCTAAATAGTGACAGAATATGGCACTTTTAAAATAGAATACGTAATTTTAATTTTCTATACTAGCAGTTTTTTTTATATATCTCGTTGTTTTAAGATAGTGGCCATTTAAACGAAACCCTGGCAAAGGAATGCTTTAAATGTCAGTTATTATACATTATACCACCTAAGGTCCGTTACATTCTTATTCGGAGGTGAGTTAAAATAATTAATTTCTTAATTTTTTTATATATTATATGATTTGTATATATAAGCTGTATAAAATACGTTTAATTAGTATAAGAAATGGTAGGAATTTTATTATGAGCACAATAAGCACATTAGCTCTTAAAATCTCCAACTAAGCTGGTGCATTTCAAGATAGCGGGTTAGATTTAAATAAACTTTTGCAAAATATGGTAAACGTTTTCCCTACTGTACTGGTATGTTGCACTGTAATATTCAAGATTAGTACCTTGTGTATGTTTTACCACATTTACAGAACTTCGAAACTACGCATTCCAGATAGTACTTGAAACAATGTTTTCCTTTGGAAGTTGGAAACAAACTTTCCCCACTTCTCCACAACAAACAAGGGAAGGAAGCGACAGTAACGAGAAGTTCGTGTTTCCTCAGTAGATAACCTTATGTTTGTTCACTTTGTTTGCACTTCAATTCTCTCTCGAGTGATAGTTTCCGCTAAAGCTCAGATAATAAGATAAATTAAAAAATATCAAACAAGAATGATGTACTCTGCTTTGTGAATTTTGGTCTTTTGAATTGTGCAACCACTTAAATTTAAATGAATTAGAATACGAAAGTTTAATTTGATCACAACAATTTAAAACTTCAATAATATTATTGGAACTTTGCAAAAATTAGCTTCGTATAGTTAGACTTGTGTAAATAATAAAATTTTGTTGTGGTTCACTCTAACAAATTTAAACAACAACAAGTTTATTTGTAAATCTTCAGTTGTGTTTTGTATGTATTGCTTGTAACAAGCATCTATAGATTCTCAACGTCATCACAACACTCTTATAACAAATTACTCGTCCCGCAGAGATTTATATTGATTTTAAGCAATCCTTACAGATTACTTACTATAATCTTCGAAAGAACATATCATTGATGAAAACTCAATCTTGATATTTTGAACTCCATTTATTTGGAAACAAGTAGAAAGTAAACTATTAAATATAAATAAACAATAGTTATACGAGTTACTCTAATAAACCTTAGCTATCTTGTTTTACCTTAGATGGAGATTATTTTCATGTAATGTGTAAAGATTCCTAATAACGACAAAAATATCAACTGCGGAACGTTTTGAACAAGAAAGCACACATTTTAGCTTTGTAATTTTTACGTTTTGATCTTGTGTTTAAGTGAAGATTATAAATTATCAAATTTATACGCGTAAATATACATAGAGGACATGAATACAAATATAAATAGCTTATGATCATACATATATTTATTAATTTAAAAAAAACGTTTGTCTAATGGTCGTTTTTCGAATTTAGTTTTTTTTTTATATTTCCCAAAAATGCATTTTTATTCTTAGCTCAATACTACATAAGATTAATCATATTACATATTCAATTTATTGAATTTTAGTCAGTCGTTAGACCTATGGTAATATTTCAATTATCTTTTACTATTGTTTTTATATTGATATGCCTAATTGTCTGAGCTTTAGCGAAGCCCTTCACTTGAGGGGCTATAAAATTCCATTTTATTTTGTCTGACTAACCGCACAACGTCTCGAGAACCAACTGACTTATACGCATAAAATTGTGCATAAAGCTTCGGTTTTATATGAGAAACACTAATTTTTGTGATAGTAAATGTCACTCCATGAGATTTTTAAAACCGTTGGTCAATATTTTTCCAAAAAGAAATATTAGAATAAATAAATCAGTAATCTAACTCAATACATCAGTTACAGTTTAATCATAGATACACATTAACGTATTTACACTATTTATCCCAGCACATACAACTATATGTAGTCATTTTTGTATGCAGTCTTTTTTATATCTCGTATTAAAAAACCTCGATAAAAATTTAATAAATAATCTGAATGTATTCTTATAAGTACAGATTTGATATAATATACAAAGATTCCTTGAAACTGTCTTATACAAGAATGACTATTATCATGCGTCTTTTTCTTAAACATATTTTTTGAAGTTAATTCAATGTGAATGTTGAGTTTAGGTACAGTTTACCTCCCGCTTGGTGAACTATTATAACCATAGTATGGATATGTGTAGATAACAAGATTGCTGCTCTGTTCTTTTTGATTGTGTCGAAAACATGTTTGTTTAGATTGTGTTTTTATTTGTGCTACCAAAGCAGCTTTAGGACAAACAAATGAATTTACCGACAGCAAATATGTAATAATAATAGTTTCTCATGACGTAAAGCAGAATATTAAAGTCTTATTATTGAAGTTCTTGTTATAGAAAATAAGGGTTGTAGTACGTTTAACTAGAGTGAGCTTTTGTATCCACAAATCGCATAGTTCATTTCAATTACAAATCACAATGTAACACCTTACTTTCTCTTTTCGTCAAGAACTTAAATTATTGTTTGTATTCTTAGACCTTCCACAGACTAAATTAGTCATTATATTTTTCGCAACCAACTACAGCAAATGTGTAATAAAAAGTGTTTATCGTGATGAATATTACAGACTTATTATAAAATTTCTTCCTATAGACAGTACGGTTTGTAGTAAGTTTTACTAGAATGAGCATTTATATACACAAATCACTTAGTACATATCACTTGCAAATCACCTTACTTTTTTTGTTTGGCCAGAATTTAAGCTATTGTTTGTATTCTTATGCTTTCCAAAGATATAGTAGTGAAAAAAGTTACAAAATGAAAAATATAAAATTTAATTAAACTAATATTAAACTGCGTATTGTTGGGTTAATTTTATGATATATATTATATATATTGATAATATATTATAATATATATTGATAACACTAAAGCAATCAAATACGGAATATAAATGAAGTACAATGGACATTTGCAGCCATTCTGTTTAGGATAATGTAATATTCATTAATTAAAACATAAAACAAACAACTCAAACCTGAGGGAAAGTTAACCATTCAAACGTGTAACCCGTCAACTTAATTTCATGTATGTTCAAACCTTTTAATTGTGTTCAAATATTTTCTTCAAATATTAAATTTTGTAATTGTTTCTTCTCCATTCCTAAAATTTGTTATAAAAAAGAAAATATCTTTGTTAAGAAAATGCTTGTTTATGAATATTAAATTACACTGAAGAGATTTATGCGATGAAAGAGGAAACGTTGCCACGATGAAAATTGTTTTTATAATATATAGCACGGAACCTTCAGTGTATGATCCTGAATATTTAAAAGCCTCATTAGCAATTTTAATTCCCAGCAAGTGTTGAGTTACAGCCGCGCTGAACACACATTTATCATCACCTCAGATAGTTGCGAAGAATGTGAGTGTTGAAATATGTTGCCTTTACTTTTCAAATAACAAACCATGATTTAGAGACTGAAAGAAAAGGATCATTTAGCATTCATCTGTATTTTCTCCCTGAGAATTGTACAGGGAGTTAATTAGTTTCATTAGGTATGTATATAATTACAGCTAATCTGATTCGTTTGGTAATAGTGTTTCAATCCTATTAATTACAAGAAGGAAGAATACATTGATTAAATTTAGTGTGAAAAAAAGCAGACTTAGAATAGGTGGCGGGATTACAGGGGATCACATTTCATCCGAGTCAAAAGCTACATTACAATCATAGCTATTATAATCTCAATGTATTTTTTTGGTTGAAGATAAATCAACCTAAATGTAAATTATATCATATAAATGTTTATAGTTACTCTACCCACCAATTACGTGTTATAAAAATTTATGTGTAAGAAAACTATGATACAAATTTACTCACTGTGGATACAAATATAATACAATATTTACAATAATATTATTCAAATTTGAAATTTTCATGCACGTCATACAACTGACCCTATGTTCTGTAGAAATATTCCTAATATTTGTAAAAACAATAAAACGTTAAACATGAAAAGAATATATACTTCAGTTTTTTGTGTTTGTTAAGTTACAAATTGCAATTGTTCTAATATACTCGTAGTTACATGTTTTGTGAAAACTATGCTTTTAATTTATTATTAAGTATTATGATTCCTTTATTTAATCTATATACTACATAAGATATAATGAATAAGGACTTGTGACAGAAATTAAAATAACGGTAGGTTTCTATGTATATATTACTTCTATAATTTAGTAATTATTGATTAAACAAAGGGAATAAAGAGTAATAACAGTTAAAACTTTTCTGTCTACCATTGAAAATTTTAGTGTCTGACCAGACAAGGAAGGGTTTAACACATTATATTTTAAATTAAAGAGCTAAAACACAAATATCTGGATAATTTTGGTTTTAAAAAATTGGATGAAAACTAATAATCCATTATAATAATTGTAGATGATAATCTTTGCTGGTATGAACAAGTGTCGATCTTGTAAGAGATAATAAATCATATAGTGTTGCCCTTCATTGATATAAAATTTTATTACAGTTTTCAAGAATTTATATAAGTAATTGTGCCGTTGTTTTTTCATCTTGTTATCATTAAAAAACTCATTTAAAAGATATGTGTGATTAATCTAGTAAAGTGGTTTTAAAATTATACATTTGTATGTTCGATTCAGAAAATCTGGAAAGAAATTACAGAATAATACAGTTCAAGAAATGAGCAATGAAATATTTCAATTCTCATCAATCTTAACCAATCCACTGACCCTGTATCCGAAATGTTTTTAACAATGTTCAATTCTGAAATGTGAATCACATACAATATCACTCTAGTGTGGAGGGTGTACGTGGCCTACATAACACATATATTACTATTATCACATTTATCAGTGCAACTTTATGTGTTAGTTAAGCCATAACAATTAAAGATACCGATGCAATACTTTGATGTTGTATAATCCTAATCCATACCATAGTATTTTCATTACATTTAAACAATTTGTTACGTAATCCTTAAGCGTTACAATACTATTGTGTACAACTATAAGACTTAGTTAATTGTTTAATTTATGTATAAGGAATATTGATATTTAGGATATTAAAATAATGGATAATTGTTTTAACTCAGTTTCATCTGAAATAATTTGACATGTTACAGAGGCGAGGGTATATTTAAGAGATGCGGGTACTTGGAGGTCAGCCCTGCGGCCCTTGAAGCCCTCGACACAAGAGTCCTTTACTTTGCCCTAACTGTCAGGTTTGTTGAGCAGCTGTCTCGACATTAGTTTCCTTTAGTTAGGTTTCTCCCAACCTGTAATGGAATAAAAAAACAGTAGCAGTCGTGGGACTGCCAATAGAAGTGAAAACGGAACTATTAAGTTGAGAGTAATTAAAACTATATGCAAAAATTATATGAAATTTTTTATGTTTTATTTATTAGTTACATATGATGGTTAAAACAAATCATGAACAAAATATAAATACAAAGTGGTTGAAAAAATAATTAATATACAATTATCTTAACAATATCTTAATAAAAAAGTACTGTAAGTATTAAAGAATATTATTTTAATGAAAAAAAGTTCAATGCAATCATTATACTTGTTGTAATTGCTCAATATTAATAGTTAGTTAAACATAGAATACAAGTGAGTAAACACCGAGTGAACAACAGTGAGTTGAACACCGTTGTAAATAATACAGTTATTGCTACGGATAAAGTATATAATTGTAATAACGCTACTACAGGCTAAACTAAACTTCCAATAAAAAAATGATAAATTACAAAAAAAATATTCATCTATTTTCACACAACTTTCTCGCTGACAAATTTTGTCTGACCAAAAAAATAAAAAAAATCCTCGCGTACTACTTTTTTCTTGTCATTGTAAACGGTATGTAAAATGTAAACAATAATCAAAATTATTTCGAAATTTTTTTTATATTTAAAAATGTAACCAATAGATTGCCAATATTAAGAGCTTTAATTTGACGCATCTTACAGAATTGTACGACATTGGCTTCACTTTTAAATCGCGAGAGGAAGCCGTAAAGGTCACTGATTTTCGCAGTCTGTTTTCATACTCCGCCGGGGACAGTTTTAAACACAGCGAGACTGACTTTTTCATGCAGGTTAGTAGTCCGCGGCCAAGTCTACGGTTAAAAAACACAGCGAGACTGACTTTTTCATGCAGGTTAGTATCATTAGCATGTCGGTGACGCGAACCGAGGATTTTACCCTCTACCAAAACGCTCAACGCGCCTAAAGAAGTTTTCACTTCAAAAAATATCGTGAATTTTTTAAATTTACGTAAGATATTCCTACTCATTAAGACCAGATTATTTGGTAAATGAAAAAAATTCTAATTACTTATTTAGTTATTGAACTCTTCTTAATTTGTTTTAATTGATTTTAAACGGTAATACGATAGTAATGAAGTTATAGTCAAAGTGATTTTGAATTTGGATACTAGAACTATACATACTAATGCAATCCATGTTTACCTCACATCATTAAGCGTTCTTATTCTTAAACAAATGTAAGCAAAATTCATGTAAACAGACGTAAACTTCATGAAACACCATTTTTTATATAAATATTTACTATTATGCATAATCAAAACAAAGACCAATTGCATTAAGTTGTCGTGCTTATATGAAAATTGTTCTCTTACATTTTGCGTGTTTCAGTTTAGGAAATCATTGATAACCTATGATAATTAGCACATGTAAAGTAGTTTATTCAATGATTTGTGGAAGCTTTGATTATATTACGTTAAAATCTTGATCGATAATCAAGCTATTACTGGAAGACACTGAATTGTGTTACGTAGTTGAGAAAAAAAAACTGAAAGAGATAGGTAACTAAAAATACCTGATTTATCTTTAATATTGTATTGAATAAGTGTTAGCAAAGCTTATCCCTTGAGGTTCTGAAATTTGTTTTGTTCATATGTCTTAATATCGAAATGGTAACTCAAGAACTGACTCATAGCCTTAAAGTTTTGTGAGCTTTATTTCTGTGTAGTGAACATTGAGTTTAGTGCATGGGATTCACATGAGCGTTAGTAAATATTTGTTAATTGGTGTAATGTGTATCTATGATTACAACCAGAAAGACGCAACATAAATAAGTAAGTAAACGAACTAAAGGAAAACGTCTGGCAATGAAATATTTGCACAGTAACACAAGAAAACTAACTATCAGAATGGAAAAAGATAACCGAAAATTCTGCATGTAACTCAGCGAAGACTGGTACGCAAGTACAGAGCGTTTAGGAATCGGGAAAGAGAGCTTTAAACATTATAAATAAAATTAATATTTTCTATTTTGTAAGATTTGTTTAAAGAACTTCCTTTAAATCGTATCAGTAGTATAGGGAGTTTTTATTTATTTCAAACACCAATTGCCGATGACGTGTAAAAGGTATGTAGAAGATTGCAAAACAAAGAGATATTTTACTAACTCAGTAAGCATTACACGTTGTAAGTAACAGTAATATGATGATAGCATGTCACTATGTCACTGTTATTGTTATACACTTGAAGTGCACGTCTCTAATTATTATAATATTACAACTTATTAAATGACCACCAAATAAAACAATAACAAATAAATGTATTATTGAAGTAACAACTCGGAAATCACACTCGAATCTTAGGATAATACTGGTCATATATTCAAGATAGGAAAATTTCACTCAGCAATCTTGGTAACTTATGTAATTTTTTCGTACATTATGATTTCATGGGAATACATTTAAATATTTGCGCTTTTGCGTAACATTGAATTCTTGGGTATAAGTGTTTTATATCAGCATTAGTTAGATTCTGAACAAAAAACATCGTCCTGTTTTTATTATGAGTATTTTTAAACGATCAAATCAAAGTTGTGTTTATTCAATCATACCATCGGAAAATTTTACTCACTTTTTATAACTGGTATCTAGATATACTCTCATGGGCTATTTTCATTTATGAGGATAGTATCGAACAAAATAAGGAGGAGAGTGTATACCATACAAGGTTAACAGTGCTGATAAAAACTGCAAACTTTAGCAGAACACGCTCAACCACTAAATCATATCCGAATACCAACGTTTAGACTGTCAAAGCAGCAAATCTAAAACATTTTAACCAAAAACGTGGCATTCGATGTGTTAATGTTAAAGCTGTGTATATTTTATGAGTAACCAAACTGTGCGATCAATCAGCCAATATTAATACGTATGTTAATTACAATTACACATGTTTATAATGTGTTAACAATTTATAAAATGCCAAACAAAGGCTGCTATGTTGTCAAATTAAAACTTACATGCTAGAAAGCATAATTATTATGACAAAAATATTCGTAGTTGAACCTCTGAGGGTATAAAATGTAAAACGATTATCCTCTAGACACCGGAATGAAAAGTTAATTTAAATATAAAGAGAGCACCCGATGATAATAACATCCAATATTAGGTAGGGTGTTGAGTTTGCAGCGCTTCCTTCACAGCCACTTACTTCGTAACACTTAGTTTTGTAACTCGTGAATTAAATTTGGTGCCTTATAATTTCATATTCCCCACTCAATTCTTCATTAATCGAGTTCTTTCATGAAAAATATTTGTTTAAGAAAATTAAATTACAATGAAGGAATTTATTCGATGAAAGAGGAAAGGCTGCAGGAAGGATGGAAACATGTTTTTATAATATATAACAAGGAACACTTCAGTGTATGATCCTGAATATTTACAGCCTCTTTTACGGTGTTAATTCCCAGCAATTGCTGAGTTACGGCTGCGCTGAACGCACATTTATCATAGTATGAGTTATAGACGAAGAATGTGAGTCTATTATAACATATTGCTTTTACTCTTAAGACACAAATCTAACACAGGACTACATTAAATAATTAGCAAAAATGCAGCTGCATTTTCCCATAGTGAAGTAAGAGTGGAAAACTTTGTTTTATTATTATACATCTATATATTGTGAAGATATTTGTATAATGATACAAATGACATACCAAATAGAGGTACACATTGAACTACGACAGTGCACACAAATGCATTTTACAGACAGTGAAGTTATGATGAGAAAAACTTTATATCCATGTCACAGGGCATCACTCAAAACCTTCTTTTTTCCTTTCGCTGATGATAAATCTATAGAAAGTTTATTAGTTGATTTATAGTAGTTCTATTGACCAATCGACTAATCAACCGTCTTTTTAGTTACGGGTATAATATGGAATTATTAACTCAAACAAAACTAAGATGCTCGTGTTTAAAATCAAATGCTTAAATTTTATTATTGTGGTTTTTTATTATTTTTATTATTATTATTATTATCAAATGCTCAATGGGATGGTGTAATAAAATTCACAGCATTTACGAAACAATAAAATGTTTCCACTTTTTAAAACAATCTATATATTACAGTGTGCTATGTTTCGTTATGTAAAAGCTCATGGACGCTCTTATTTTTAACATGTTTTTAAATATCATGTTTTAAAATATATATAAATTACTAAATTTTACTTAATTTTAAACGATATATTACACGAGATATACGAATAAGGATTTGTAACCAAAAGAAAATTAAGTAATCTTTCTTATGTGAATTAATTACTTAACTAGTTAATTAAATAATCAAATTAAATACATAGTAATGATTACATAAGTTTATTCTGATAACTTTTACTATGTGACCAGACAAGGAAGTATATATTACAGTTTTTCATTTTAAACTAAACAGATTTAATACATTTCTATAGTTATTCGTTTTTAATAATTATTGTAGGCAAACCATTTGTGTTTTTATTGTTGTAGATAAAACATTTTGTACAATATGAAAAGCTGCCGATATTTAGAACAATAATTGTGAAGTGATTTACTTCTGAATTTTGCCAACAAATCTTATTACAATATTTATGATACTCAGTAAGTATATATGGTATTGGTTTTAGAACCAATTATTCATGTAAATATTTAAACCTTGAGTGAACAATCTAGTATAGAGGTTTTAGTTGGTGAATGATTCTATATCTTTTTTACTAAATTTATTGGAAGAGATGAATTATACGGTTTACGAAAATAAAACATTATTATATTTTAATTTATCCTACAACGATCTAATTCCAACCATTTTACCTACGCTGTTTTATTAAATGTAATACTGAAAATCGAAACGTATTGTCACATTTACCAAGTCAATTTCTGTGTTATTCCCAGTCATAACGAATGTTTGATTCCAGAGCATGATTTTCGTATATTTGTAAGTATTTCTTTGATTAGTCATTATGTGTTACCATATCAAGCAGAGTGCTCTAATAGTAGTTTTAAAGGAGGTTATTTATTTAGTACGTTTTAATTTGCTTACAATGATTACTACCTGCTGTAATAATAACATTACTATTAATAGTGTTGTAGTTTTACAGGTCAATTACTGATAAATTGTTAAGTAGAATAAGTGATAATTTCAATGTGAGTGGAATCCAGTCTATAAGAAGTTGATGGCAAAATTCTCTTTCAACCCAGTTTCATTAAAATCACTTAGAAATGTTATTGAATAAAGGAGAATATTTGAGATGCGGGTACTTGGAGGTCAGCCCTGCGGCCCTTGAAGACATCGAACCGAGAGTCCTTCACTTTGCCCTAACTGCCTGGTTGTTGAGCAGGTACTCTGACATTAGTTTGTAAGACCTACGATTATCCATGAATTAATTATGTTTTGACGTAAACTGTGAAAGAATCAATTAAATCTCATAAAGTCTTCAAGATGCGAATTAATAGTACATTATTATTAGAAACATGTATTTTGTTTCTTTATTTACTTTTATTTGTTTTAGAATGTTAATACTTAGAACCAGTCGTATTTTCCTCGCTTTCTAGAATTAGATTTATTTCAATTAATTGTCTGTCGTTATTAAAGTTCAGAAATATTTTATTTGTCATTTGTCCTGGCCCCCAAAGTTTCAGTATGTGTACATCTGTAAATTGCCTTTTTATGAAGCTTTAACAAGAAACTTTTAATTTACATGATAAATATATGAAAATTTTGCATATATTAACTGTCAACGAATTAACATTGATCAATTAACAGTTATTCTATGCTAAACTACCACGTCCAATTACTTGATCTAAAGTACAGCAATCCATTCGAATATCATATCAAAGTTCCATACTGTTTATGATTTAACGACTCTGTCCTGATCCTGTGTTGATTGGACTGTGGCCTCGCATACTGATTGTCCGATACGAATCATAGGGACACAACAATCAGCAGAGCACTTATCTGGAACTTTGAATGGTCTTATCTAGAGCGTATTTTGTTCACGTGACTTAATAATGAAATAGATAGTCAACAAACTTTAAAATTTTTAGGCTAGAAAACATCTTGCCATCTCGCACGGGCTAATTGCATTTGAAAAACTCAATGGTCTTAATTTTTCTGTTACAAATAAAGTGCTTTATAACTCATTCAAACATTATGGTTGAGCAAGAAACATAGTATAGCATGTGACTGTCTCAGAAACCACCGTTCTTAGGCTGTTTTAATTTCAAATTTTCATTGATTACAGTAATAAGGTTTCCTTAGGTACACATAGCAAGTACACAAAAGTAGGAATCAGAGTAACTATATTGATGAGAGCTTGCGTACATTTTATAGTGCAAGACTTTGAAGATTGAATTTAGGTTTAAATCCTATCTAGAATAATATTAACAGATTGTATCATATTTATTAATTTCTACCATTCCCTGCACTTCTTTAAGCAAATTTGATGGTAAGATCGATCAAGGGCTGACTACGTTGCCCATACGGAACAATAAAACCAGTAGCTCCGACGTTTTGTCTTACCTTCTTCAAGTACATAGGAATTACTAGACAGCTAGTACTAAAACATTAGTGATATTTTATTGTATCTGCACTTATAACATTGTAAACTGTAAATTAAAAGAACTGACCCTCGTGAATCTCGATTTTCAGATGTGTGTTTCGTGTTAATCTCAAACAGTAAAATTAATATAAAGAGTTTTTATGTTTGTGTGGCGATTGCATTGCTATTTTTGCTATAATGTAGGAAGTTATTGATAACTTATTAATTGGTAGTTATCCCAATAAGTACTTTAACGGCCTTATTCCAGGAAGTATTATTGAAATACTTGTAAATTAAACTTCTACAAACTTTGTTAACATCAATTTTCGAGTTAATAATCAAATACGGCTTAAGTTAATTATTTGAATAAAACTTTCAAATACGCAGACTGATAGCTTTTTTTTAACTTCGCTTTGATTAATACTTTATATATACCATGCATAAATAAAAATATTCAGAAATTGGAACATAATAATCATGGTGGCTGAAAATTACAAGTGATATTTAAATTAATATTTAAACTTAGTATATTATTAGCAGGCGCTAATAATCAGGGATTGATAACAGACGAAAAGAAATATCCAAGATCTTATCATCCCTTGATAGTTGCAAAAATGGTTTACGTGGCCATCCCAAGTAAAAAGGTATTGAAAATCCTTATGTGTGTTGTCATTGTAATAATTTTTGTGAAATAAGTATATTAAGACATTTAATTGATCACTTAATAATTGAGACCTATGCTACAAAACAAATCTAAAGAGATTAGTAATTCCTTTGCATTACCAAATGAAGTTAAAAGTATTAACTTGTTTTAATAAAGAGATACATTTTGTTTTATTACTTAGTGAAAAAAATATTGCTAATAACGTTGTTACCATAAGTGATTTAATAATTTTCCCTGTAACATAGGTTTCATTACACTTTATTTTTATTTCTACTGTATGCTGCTAACATTCTATGTTCTGAAGGTATGCTTTTACTAATTATTACAACATATTTGTGAAAAGCATTGTACTATAAATACGTATGTACAAAGTAAAAACCACTTTTCAATTATTTTAAGAGACCAACACCCTTTATGTTTTAAGCAATCCTCATGGGTCATTGGCTTGTGTCAGAACTTCAATGAAGGAAGAAGGCAGGTTTGTACGGTACAAGGTCAGCAATAATGATAAAAAGTGCAAATTTAATAGACAGCATTTGAACCTGTGTACTAGGGTAACTCAGATCCAAAATCGACTCTAAGATCACAGTAGCTCCCAAAAAAGAGAAATAAATTTTATCTTTTATGATTTAACATTGAAAGTATATATCTTTTTGATCAATACTTTTACGCGAGGACTCATCTAATAATAATATACATGCTCATTAAAACTACACATGTAAGTTTTAATGGGTGTAATAGATATTATAAAAATTCCAAATAAGGTGTTATTGCATTTTTAAATAAAGTTTACATAATGCAAGCAATTTTCATGCAAACTGTAATATTTGGTGTTAAAAATCTAAAGCAGTTAAACGTGAAGCTGTTATCCTCTGAACACCGGAAATAAAGATTTAATTTGAATATAAAGGAAATATCTGACGTTATTAAAATCCAATATTAGGCAGAGTGTTGAGTTTTGCAACGCTTCCATAACCGTTACTTTCCTTTGTTATACTTAGTTTCGTTAGCTCCAATAAGTGATAAAGTATATATCCAATAAAAATATATACAAAGTGCTGAGATCTAATTGCAGGTGCATGCCTAGTAATTTGCGCAACTTTGTCTTATAAGGAACGCATTATAAGGAAAGTGTACATTTTCCTAGAATAGAGTAAGGGAATATTAATACTTTGATGTTAACGTTTGTGTGTTTCTGTTATTATTTTTGTTTCAAACGTTGAGCATTTGTTCAAAATAAATACTCTACGTTTTTTCTTTAACTAATGTTCTTAACATCTCCAGCTGCAATTATTTAAGCTAAATAATATTTATTGATTTATGAATTTAATAATTACTTAGAAATGGCCCTGAGAATATTACAACTTTAAGAGCATGCTTAAAGTTCCTCTCAGTACAAAGTATAGCGATAAGATTATAGTGGTACAAATGTGATATAAATATCATGCTGTGGTGTATCAAAAATTAAAAAGTGTCATTCGAAATTGAGAAGTAAAGAAGAGTCAGTAACAGAAGACGTAGGAGCGTCCTCCATTAAAATGTTTGCTATAGACCATAGAAGGTGTGTGAAAGGATAATCGGATATATCTCGTATTTTGCCATCCTTTTATGTAAACAAATGTGTAATACAACGTTTCAAGAATTACATGTAGCCTCTTCTTCAGGTGAGAGAGAAAACAATTATTACTCAAGAGTTTTTAACATCCAATGGACTGCTACTATAAAATAAAGTAAAAAGATTAAATATACACTAAAAACTCCTTGGGGCACAGCTAGGAGATAATGAACACAGGCGTTTTTACTGCAAACAGATGCTAGACACGAAGTGAAGAGCACACACACACACGTCACACTCCAGTTTAGGTACAATTGAAATAAATGTCAGCATTACTTGCGAAATCGTGGTGCTTCTTCTATTAATAAGACAGGAGTGCGATGGTAGAGAGTGGGGGAAGTGTAAAGGCAGGCGGCTCCTAAGTCCAGGACCAAAACGTTCTCGAAACATTGTGTTATACAATATGAAACATACATAGATGGCAAATATCTTATTATCCTTTTAACAGATAGTAATTTCGTAGCTTACAATAATTACTACCCCACTTGAAGAGGTGTGTTGAAAATGACGATGCTTCATTATGTTTGGCTGAAAGCTTTACCAATGAACGTACAATATGACTAACATTTTATCTCAATAGGGTCATTAATCAAAAGTTTACCAGCTTTCCGAAAATTGTATAACGTATAATCTGTTTTTTTTTCTTAGTTATTTTCTTAGTAGTATAGAACTATGGCAGGGTATTTTGAATTATCGAAAGCTATTGCCATGTTTCGTTTTCAAATTTATTCCACTATGCCTGAATTCTATAAACTCATGTTTAGTATTCCCTAAATGGCCCAATCACACGTTGACGTATAAAACGTGTTGTAACTTCAGTGTAGACTGAACCTCAACTATGAAATTTGTAAACATAAACAGTCGAATCGTGTTCGTCACTAAAAATCAAATGGTTTTTTAAGTTTTTGAGTTGGCTATGATACAGTTTTGATATGGCGTCACTAGAATACTCCATATTTTACCTGTCGTCCCACGATGCAAAGGAAATTAAGTTTGACATCCAATTTTTAAATTAATTCTAAATACAGTTGTTAGGTTTAGTACATTTTCAAATATACCCTCATCGAACATAATAATAAAGGATATAAAATATTCTTAAAATGTTTTTGTATGCGTACCTGATATGTTTTTATGTAATCTGTATTTCTAATAACTTTTATGGAATGTCAATTTTGTACATATAGGGACTCATCTTATTAATATCTTCATACTAAAAATATTACTTATGATAAGAATCGTTATCATGACACAAGACACGATTGCTTAGTATATAATAACTTGCATGATAGCAATTTATACCAGAATCAACCAAATTATATCTACAAAACATATATTTGGAAAAGGAAGCAGTTATGAAGCAATAATAATATTCTAAAATCTACTATATATACCCTTGAATACTGAAAGTAGTAGTTTTGTCTGAATGATTAATACTTTATAACGTTTAGTTAGCCAACAGAAAAGTTACGCAGGTACCATAACTATTTTTTGGTTATTAAAAGTGGTTACATCGTGAGCAGCGCAGCAGTTATTGGCAAAAGTTCTCAATTGCACAGGACAATACCAATATTGGAACACCGCATGGCATGTGGTGGAATTCATTGGAGCATGATTAAATCTATGAATGTGTGCACCCAGAGAGGTAACCATCTCTTTGTCATACGTACCGGAAATGTATTACATTGTTATCCATACATAAAATCAAATAATTGTGTCCTGACATATTTACACGAGGGTATTATGAGTGTCATTTAAACGGCCATTATTAATAGACGTGTAAATTATCAGAGATTGGTAAATTTTTGTTTTCACTCAATATAAGTCTAAAATGATGGATTTTTAATATCATAAATGTTTATTGAAATCGGAGCACGTATCATTTCGAATACGCACACGAATATAAATCGTGTAAATGTTCGATAATTTACAAGACATCGGGAAAAAACATTGGTTTAAAGAGTAACAAATAAAATTCGTAGCATTTTTTAGAAGTAATTACTCACAAAACTCCCACCCCGCTCACATTTGTAATTTCACTAGTAAAAGAACTGAACTAACATTAAATAAATTGGAAAATTGTAATAAAATTGTAAAATTGGTCAGAATGAATCCTGATAAGATTTTAAAAGTGACCGGTGAAGTAACACTTGTATATATGCTTGAACATATGTGTGTGCTGTTACAAGAACAATTATAATTCCTATTTTGTGGATTTACCCATAATATTACTATTAAACAATCTTTAATTAAATAGAAGTCAGGAGACATCAAATACCCAAAATCTTCTACTTACTGTATGCTATATGCATTTACCAAATTATAATTTAATAAAGTAACAATTGTATATACGTTTGTAAAAAACAAATTGATATTATCTTTATGAAAATGTAATAGAGAAATTGCCTGTAAATAAATGCCTGTGCCTCAATAAAATAAAGCCAGAGAGATCTCACGTCTGTTTGACTTGGAACTTCAGTTTACCTCCCGTGCCTGGTACTTAACTGGAATGCCTGAGAAGTCGCTTGAACGAAAAACTGTTTAGTTTTAAGTGCTATTTTATAAATCTGATATATTTACTGTGAAACATTTGAGTGAAAATTTTGCAAGACGGATCATAATGACTTTCGATGCGGTATTACTGAAATTAAATTCTCTCTAGTATTTCGGTTTTTACTAATAAAAATGAAACTTTTATTGTAAAATGAAAACATTGAAATAGGATTTTTTAGATTTTTTGTGTGAAGTGTATCGAAATTTAGAGTTCATTTAGGCTTATTAACATGTACTAAAGCAAATAGTCGACAATATTAAAAGTTTATGCCGATAAGTAAATGCCAGTGACTGGAAATAGTAGCTTTTTAAATGAAGTAGATTTATCAGGACGGACTTTACCGAATCGAGGAACGAAAACAAAATCAACTTTGGAAATGCATATCCCTCAAACGGTGAGTACATTTTTTTAGTGTCAATATACGCATTTTTTCAGCATAGGAGTTTACACACCATATATTTACTTGATCGGGGCAACAATTAAAATGCTAATACTGCACCAAAACTCCTTAAAGACAAGAAATATACTGCTATGGCCGACACGAAGCTCAATTTTACTTTGCTTTTTAATTTCTTATTTATGAGTACAGAAATTACAACGTGCTACTAATACGTCTACTTTCGATTCAAAATAGTTTACAGAATTTAATCGTAATGTATGATAAATCTATTTACCATGTTGTATAACTACGGTATACAAGTATGTCTCCACTCTGTCTTAAAATATATATTGTTTTTACTAGGATGTTCTATATATCTTTTTATGTATTTCATCTAAGCGTATGAAAACGTCTTCATTTTCAGACTTCAAAAAAGCTAAAATGTTGATGTTTATACTTTAAAATCCAATTATTTTGAAGTGAGTCAGGAGACTGAAATAAATCCATAATAAACTATTTAAAAGACATGCCTATGGCGTGTACCTGTTTGTAGAATAATATCCATCGAGTACTTAAAAGTGGACAACTGGCTAGTATTTATATATCACAAAAAACCTTTTTTTACGTCTTGGTCACGCAGTCTTGTTGTGTTCTTAAGTTTGGTCGGTCTCCTGTTTTCCCAATTTATTGTATTAAACAAAAATAAGGTTCTTTTCAATACGAATATAAGCCAAATATGATATTCAATCATGCAACATTTAAATTATTGTATAATTTTAAGTCGTTAGCTTTGTGTTTCATACCAAATTGCCCGTCAAGCTTTTAAGTAAATTAAATGTTACATTTATGCGAAAGTTTGTTTCTTTAGATAATACAGTCGTGTGTTGACTTTCTTGATAATTATAACGTATATTATATATATAATATATATATATATATATATATATATAGATATATATTATATAGGACTAATTGTATTGTATGTGACTATTAATATTTGTAATGGATAAATTAAATAACAATTATTAAATTTTAATTAAACCACATAGTGATAATATTTTGGCCCATTACAACGGTCTCTTGCTTGAAATCCTACATCATAAACTTCGCAGCAGTTATTGGTGTATTTTCCGATTGCACACTACAATACCAATATTGGCGTACCGCAAATACTAATCATTGGATTCATGATCAAATATAGGAATATTGTGCACTCAAGAGGTTACTCTTAGTCATACGAACCAAAGTGATAAACAGTTTTGAATTGCTCCGTATATAATTTTGTTGTTATTTATTGATGAATCAACCACTGTGTTTGCCTAATTACACTATAAATTTATGTATAATGGAAACGGTTTGATTTTGATCCCTTATATACATGGACAGTATTTAATGGAATTAAAGTAATAAATATTATTTCGTAAACTTCTTTGGTCGTTTTAATATATATTATTAGTTTATTTATCTAAAACACGAATCTTTAGTAATACCCAGTATATATAATCAATATCATCAAATAATTAGCATAGTGTTTTGGTTTTGTATTAATAACACAATGAAGTATAGAGTATTATCTTAAAATAGGGTTATACAAAGATAGCCATATACTTGTAGTGACCATTTTAATTATATTAGATGGCATATATTTTATTTATTAATTAAAAATAATAGTGAAGTTCATTAAAATTGTTCTACAGTTAGGTACAGACAGTTTTACGATATAGCTCTATCAAATTCTATTTAATAACTGTTCTCAATACATCGTAAAAAAAGACATCGCAAACGAAAAAAGGGCCTTATTTCTATGATATTCAAAGTAAAATATGAAAACCTGAAATCCTGTTGCGATTATAAACTGCCCTACATGACTAAATTCTGTTTGTCTGTGACTGTGTGCGTTTTTTTGTTTTTCCTGTTTTTTTGCGATGCCAACACGCGTGGGGGAAATCCCTTTATTTACTACCTGAGGTAGCATTTCCTCTTGTCCACACAAATACTCCCCGCGGGACCGCTGCCAGCATTACTTCGCGGGGATGTGACGACGAGCTATCCCGCTACTTCAGGGTGATCCAATTGACCTCATTTCAGCAACACTATATCATTGTGCGAGGCTCTCTAGGGTGGCTGTAAGGGGACGTCTCGATCGTTCCTCCTCCCTCAGTCTCCCATGAATATGACTTTCTTGAGCAAGTTCGCACCCACGACCTGTTCACTTCCTTCGATCATATATTCTCTCCCAAACATTATCCGTTTGTAGCAGCCTCACCGAGAACGAGGACAATTCCACTCTTTCTTCATTGAAATCTTGGCAGTTTGAAGAAGAGACGTGATCCGCGTCTTCTTCTTCAACGGAAGAGCAGAACCGGGGGCAGGCAATCACTGATGTCATTGTGTGCGGTGCAGGTACTTGTTCCTTAAAGCACCCATGTCCGGTCTGGAGTTGTGTGAGGTGATAATCTACTTCTCCGTTCTTCCTTCCGATCCAAGGTGCGAGTTGTTGGGATCAACCGGTGTGTCCCATCGGCCTTTGGGTTGAATTGGTCCCCATCACACACTGCACACGATCCACAGTTCTCGAGCGATCCACATCTCTAACCATCCGTGGACGTCGGTGATTACATTCTTGATCGCTCATCAACAAGTCAATCGCTAGTGGTGGTTATGCCGGCTCTAAAAAAGTAGATAGTGCTTTATAGGATATATCCCTGGAATCCGCAGATCACACTAGCAGGACAAGCTCCGTCTGTGGATTGCCTCTGCCTGATGGAAGTATGCTCGCGTCTCAACAAGCGTCCGTTTTGTCCATTGCCAAATAGGCGCTGCACTGGTAGAGGGAGGGAGGATGAATCGTGATGATGACGCTTGCATACAAATCTTCGTCGGCTGCTTCTCGGCCCCCGATATTCGGCATTATACCCGAGATAGGGCTCCCGCCGCCTTGAAGCCTTGTCGCAGACCTTTGCCAGAGGTGTTTTTTTTGAAAGTCAATCTGGCATCTACCTGTACCCCAGAGTATTCGGATGATAGGGAGCCGGATCAGACGATATCGCAGTCACCCACTCTTAGAGTGATGGTCTCCATCGCCTTCCTGCTAGTTGCAAGCAGGCTTCAGTCTTCTGGTCCATCGTTTCAAGCCCCAGGTCTGCTAGTGCCTCAGACCGCAATTGGTGAATGGCACTATTGACCCTCCCAATAAATGACTTCATCATCCAGGTGTTTAGCCCGCGATGACCATTGCGATATCATCGGCGAAAGCCAGACAAGCCTTCGCCGAGACCCCGGGAGGTTCAGCCGAAGAATCCTGTCGTACATGACATTCCATAGAATGATGGGGCCAAGTACCGATCCTTGAGGCACCCCGCTTGTGACGTCATGGGATCTCCGGGCATCGTCCGTGCGGAATTCCAGCACCCTGCCATGGAAGTTAAGCCCTTGAGATTATCCTCAACAGATACTCCGGGATGTTGATCTGTCGGGACGGGCAACTGAGGATTTTGTTTCCATCTTGCTTGCCGAATTTTAAAAGCATTTCGCACGTCCAGTTTGACTATGGCACAGTTATTTTTTAGATCCACGCTTCCATCTCTTGCCAAGATGGCCTCTCGAGCCATGTTGATCACCAATCTGGATGGCGTCCACCGTGGATCGTAGTCCTTTAAGAAATCTCCGAATTTGTGCTTCGGATAACACAGCTGGGGTCATCCGTCCCATGGTTTCTCAAGAGAGTTCGGGGTCCCGCGGGGGAAACGGGACTCAGGATGATTGAGTGGCGGGGGCGGGGGGGGGGGGGGGGGGGGGGGGGGGGGGGGGGGGAGTTAGGGGGGGAGGGGGGGGCGGGGCCGGGCGGGGGGGGGGGGGGGGGGGGGTGGGGCAGCGGGGGGGGGGGGGGGGGGGGGGGGGGGGGGGGGGGGGGGGGCCGGGGGGAGGGGGGGCGGGGGGGGGGGGGTGGGGGGGGGGGGGGGGGGGTGGGGGGGGGGGGGGGGGGGGGGGGGGGGGGGGGGCGGGGGGGGGGGCGGGGGGGGGGCGGGGGGTGGGGGGGGGGGGGGGGGGGGGCGGGGGGAGCACGCACCAGGGAGTTTGCGGGGGGTGTGCCCGCGGTGGTAAGACTGCAGATTGATTCTTTTCGAGAATTCTTTGCCGCATTGTGGTCCAGCAAACCAAAGCGGGCAGGTACGGAGGGAAGGTTCCTTCATGGCAGGCTTGCCTGGCTTCAAGGTGAGGAGCCATGCCTCTGGCGTTTCCGAGTGTTGTCGGGAATACTTAACACCTCATTGTAGGATCATTCTTGACCTTCACGGACGGCGTTTTAGGTATGAGCCATCCGGTCCTGACCGCAGCCGCATCGTCCTCAACTCTCCCACACAGGCTCTCTGGTGAGCTCATTCCTGGTGGACGGGTGGTAGGAACTTCCTCTATAATTGGCCGGGGGTTGTGTGGAACACATTTTGGGGGTCATGTCACTGTGGTGGGAACTAGTGCACTGACTGGCCCTAGCGCACTTAATTGTGTGGGAGCTGGGAGCGAAGCGCCATCTGGAGTCTTTCAAACGAGCCATTGACCGGTTGCCTGTATGGTTTTAGCCCCAAACTTCGCAAGATCTTTGGTCTTTCCGTCTCTCTGGCCTCCGCTCGCCACAAAGATCTTTTCCAGCATAACTCCTCTTGCTGGCTTTGTATTGCCCTTCGTAGAGGAGACCTCTAGTAGGCCGCCAAATTCAGATCGGCTCGAACTATCTTCACTGGGCCCGGCCTCTCGCCTCTCTCTGGGCAAGTGTGGTTGTGTGTGTGTGTGTGTGTGTGTGTGTGTGTGTTGTGTGGTTGTGTGATTGTGGTGTGGTGTGCTAGGTGGGGTGCTGAGCGCGTCTAGATGGTTGTATTTAATTTACGGAGAAAGAAATTTCCATAGATACATATTTCCAGCATTTTTCGGAGAGGTGAACTTTTAAGACACTAAACCAGTGTAACTCGTGGTTTTTGAAGATATTGGAATTAAGCTGCAAACGAATATGTAGAAGACATAACGAGTCCATGGTGAGAATAGAATTAGAATAGTGAATTAGAAAGTTAAATTGTTTAGCTTTTTAATCTAGGGCTAACTGTTTATTTTAAAAAAAATAATGTAGATTTATATTTTATGTTACGTATTATTGATTTTATCCCTAAAAAAAACTCTCAAATTAAAGGGCATAAAAAACATATACCTGGTCATAGGCTCGATAAAAATTTTAGTAACTGAGATTGGCTTAACTGCGTAATTTCTCTGACCATTTAATAATAAAGCCACTCTACATAAGCAAAGAGGGGGCAAATATTTTAGAGAGCTGTTGAATAGGCGTTCAGGCAGTTGAAGATATATTTTCCTTTTGGAATGAATGCAAAGAACGGGTAAAAATTTAAAAGGTTCATGAAGTATTTTGACTGATATTTTCCCTTAAAGATTTTACGGATATTAAAAAAACTAATTCGATGAAATAAATAAAGAAGCGGTTTTACAAGGAGTGTAAATTGTATTAATGGTTCTTTAAAAAAGCACTAGTTTCTATTCTTACCGTAAATAACAGTTTTTATCTCAATTTTTGAACTTGACGTTCTGCTTCACCATTCTCTCCTCACAAAAAAACATTATTCCCTGCCTTATTTGTTGTATTATATTCCTAATTTATGAGTATGAAAAGTATTAGTTATGAATAAAAGCAAATTAAATTGTATTTATTGTACATTAAAAACTTGTGAGTGTACTGATAATTTGATTTCGGAATTTGTTTTGGTAATAGCCATTTAAACCTTTGAATTTTAATTCCTAAATGGTTACAAATCAATTTATACAACTTCCTCAGGTTACTAGATAGAATCATCGGCGTGTTTTCGTTTTTTTTTCGCCGTAAACCCTATGTAATGTTAAAAACTGCATAAATTGTATCAAAACGGCAATTCCTCCACCCTCTTCCTTTCTAGTAGTAAAAGTAACAAGTTAATGCTACCAAACAGCTTAAATTTAAATAATACAAAATTACTAAAATAGTTTACTAAACTAAGTTTTGTAAGTCTAAACCTATTATAAAATGTCCACAAGACAGACTAAAAATTTATATTTTAAGAAATCAACATATAGATACATGAAAGAATTTTGAGAATCGAAGACTTTTAGTAGAAAAAGGCCGACAAAAATATTTTTACCTATGATGAAAATACATGGTAGCTAATCATAGTCCGATATAGGTATCATGACAAAAGTATAAATATTTAATTAATTTTATATCGACTTTCTAAAGATTAAAGTATCCCTAGTTTGTCTCGCATAAAACATGACAGTTTCAAAACTTCTCAAAGAAAAACCTTATTACGTGACCGCAGTTTTTAAATAGTCTTTCCCAAACCACCATGCATGGAATTTTACAATTTAAGAATCATTCCATAACCAGTTTGAACCTTCTTACAAAATATCAGCGAACGACAGAATTGAAAGACTACATGTGGCCTAATCAAACTATAAGATGCCGTCTTCGTTATTATCGTTCATGCTTGTGTTGAAAATTCGATTCATTCGGGGCACATCCAAACGATAGATATACTTTGACGATTGAGTTTACGTAGTTTAATTTGATAACACTGCAATATTTTTTGCTTCCAGTTTTAAAAACAACAATAGTTTCTTTGTTTTTTGTTACAAGTTTTTTTAATTGTAAAAATAAAGTATTAATGGACATAAGTGAAGTTAACCTGTGTTTCACCACTAATTGTTGGAATTATACTCCCCATTGTTTCCTGAGAACTCCCCATGCACATTATCATGGTTAAGACTTAAAATTAAAATCTTAAAAATAGTGTATTATGTTTCCAAAATTAGATATTATACTATTTGACCCTTGTCAAATTAGTTTGATAGGTATATGTAGGGGAAATAACTTACTGCAGTTAGAGGGTTATAGAGATAGTTTGATAGAATTTTTACTGACGATGAGGTTTAGTTTAGGTTATAGCTAATTACACTCGCATGGTGGATCGCCTTAGTTGTAGCCAACCGTTGAAAAAGCATGTAGAAACATGATCACAGGAAGATAACAAAAGTTGGTGTATTACTTTACTTCACGCATACGGAAACTGTTTCCAAACCATTTGTCCATTTTCTGACAAAATATTAAAAAAATATTCTCTCAGAATGAACTTCTTTTATTTTTGACCAGTAAATACAAATATGTAGTTTAAAAAATTTTTATTGACCTGCGCCATCTAAAAATATAAGACGAACACAAACTTTGTTGTAAATCATAACGTTATTCACCTATTAAATATTATACTTTTTGCAGATTAGGCACTATAACAATATAGGCGTTGTTCTTTATAAATTTAATATAATAATACGAAACTGAAAATTAAATTTTTAAAAACTATAAAAATTTAAAGTGCAGACATAAAATTATACATTATGGACCGTTTTAGTTCTAAAATTTGAAGATTATTAAGTTAACAAAACTTGATATTCCATATTTTAAAATCTGCTATTGAAAAGTAATTTATTTAAATGAACCCATAAGAAATCGTTAATAAAGTGATTTTTTTTTTTTATAAAAAAAAAATAGCCTGATTCATATCTTTTCTTGTCAGTTAACGATTATGATTTGACTGGCACACAAGCCGTCGAGCCTTCATTCTGGTCATTCATTCGTCGTTCAAATTAATTAGATTCTTTCCTTAACAGTTTTTTAAATTGTACGAGATAACAAGACCATGTGATGGACGACGAACACCGCGTAAGTGACGAATTTAAACAGAATAAATTCTAGGTGGATGTGTGGGATCTAAAGTATATTTTGATTAAGGTATTTTAAATTCTCATTTGTGTCGTGCGTTTAGGGTATTTAAATTTGTATTAAAATTAATTATTAAGATTAATGGAAATACTCGAATGAGGCCCAATGATGGTTTGTGTGTGGCTCCAAACCTTGCACAAATTTTCATATTCTAGTAACGTTCTATAAAAATTTTCCATTAATTGAACCACATTGGAGTCTGGCGTCGCGCTATTTGCTAGTTTTCTTTTTAATAGCGCTGGTCTGCACTAAATTATGGGCTTTTTCGTAGATTTTTTAGATACGGATAAACTGTTTTTAAAATTATTTATGTATATAATATTATATTTTCCTTGAAAGTTCTATCTTTCCTCTTTTATGAATTGATATGTAAAACGTTATTCCTGATTAAAAATCTTAATTAATTTTTAAAAAAAAATTTTAAAAACTCACATTTTTTGGAAGAGAAAATAAAAAACCCCATGCATGTCTTGTGTTAACTTGAAAAACAAACTTTTGAATAAATAAAAACACCAGTAAATTACAATTTTTTTCACTGCTCATTTACTATATAAATTATTTACAAATGAATTTTAAATTTCCAAAAAGTTATCAAATCTAAAAGAAGCCCACGCAAAATCCTTTTTCTGTTTAGTGTGATACTCTTACTCAAAACAAGTATCAGGGCTACGTCAGGAGTGCCAACAGTTACAGTCCTTGCAGTAAGTAGGGAACCTGCTGAAATCCGGATCATCATCGGTGTCACATTAAACAATATGTAGAGTCCGTATCTAACGTCTAATTCAGCTAATATAACTTATGTCAAATCCTTCCATTGAGTTTTTTGAATATGCGAGCTCCTCCCATGAATGTGTGGTCGTAGGACAGGACAGACGAACGCAAACAAGGGCCACCGCTCTAGACGATTATAAACAAAAGCCTCAAGGGGTATGACAGATAGGAGACGGCCTAGCGGGAATTTTTGTGAAACTAAGCCAAACATAAGCTGGCTTTTTAATTGCAGCAGACGGCTACTTCGAATACTCACTCCGGGTAAGCAAACTCGTATATCAATCGGGCATAAGCTGTGCTTCGAGTCAAACGCTCCGAGCGCCGGCCCAGTGATTAAACAACGTCGGCGCTCGAACTTCCTGGCTCTGAGCTGTAGACTCGAATGTTTGTTAAAAAAATCATTTGTTTTACAAAACGTTTAATGTTATTTTTTATTTACGTAACGTATAAAACAATGAAATAGAATCAATTTTTATAACATGTAATAAGAAATTAAAAATAAAATCATCAAGCCTAATTTATTTCTAACATCAACAGCCACGATTGAACTTCTTATATTCTCTGATATGCTTAATTATCAACATTCAGGTTGGCATGTATAATTAATACAGTGATAACTCCGATATCATAATTTTCAGAATAAAAAAGAGAATAATTTAATTATTAATGAAATAGATATAGTTACAAGCACAGTGTGAAAAGAATACATTCGCATGCAAGAGTAAACAAACCGTTTTCATGTGGAAATTGATAGCTAATTTTTGATAAGTTTTTTTTGGTGTAATTCGTTCACAAATGATTCAATATTTAACATTAGACTTGGCTCAGTTATTGAAAGTTTACGGTTTTAAATACCATTGCGGATCTCATGGAAAATTCATAACAGCATGGTAGATTTTTATTCCCATGATAATAAAATTATTTAACTAATTTTTTTGTTAGGATATAATTTATGCGCCTCCCAAAATACTTCCACAAAAAATTGTTTAATTTAATTGCCGTGCCGCCCACACTCAGCCCTACGCAGTAATGAGCTGGTGCAAATTCAACTTGCCTACAAAAATTTGACCAGACAGATAAAACTAAAAAAAGATGGAAAGATGAACGCAATCGAAAATTACAGTGTTCAAGCTTAAAGTGAGAAAACTTGGAGTATACTGATATTGAATGTAATAGCCAATGTTTATGAAACGTGGATGAAACCTAAGATTATAAGTGTTAAGAATAAAATTTTTTCTCCATATCCACCTGCGTATTTGAATTAAACTATTTGTCGCAAGAATTCAAAACACCAAACTGTAATTACTTTAAGGTAAAAAAATATCTTCTAAAAGCATAGCCTCTATTACATATGCTACCGATATTGTTTTTAGTTAGTTTTAATTCACTACCAATAAAAGCAAGTATAAGTGAGGTCTAGTCTTTATCATTAGGTAAGTAAATTTACTATTATATTGAAACTCTGAAAATGTAATGTCATTTAATTTCAGCTTAGAGTTGGTTAGGTTCTTTACCTGTATTCTGACAAGTGACGTAGGCTATGCTAGAAACATCGTATGAAGTTTATTCACCATTTCTGCTTCTTAAAAGTATTTATAATCTTATTGCACCCCATTAATTACACTCTCGTGTTCTGCGTACCATATAATATATGTATTAATTATTTTATTTCATAAAACTTTTAATGAAATATATTTATATTAGATTAGGATCTACGCAGCACCGATATTTCTTCTTCAAAGATTAACAACATTTTTTGATATAAAGAAACTAACAGTTGATATTTTGGCGGTCCTACGGGCAACTTTTTCCAAAACTTACTTTCTATGTTAACGAAGTCTAACTTTGTGACAAGCTGTTACAAAAATGACTCTGTAACTTTACTTAATAATGAATAATATATGATTACTGTTGCCTATGTTTCTCTCTTGTCAGTTACTTTATAATAATCTCTGCTTTTGATTTTGAATTATATCTATGTTTTTGGACGTCTTTTTTAAAAACTAAACTTCAGAATTACATGGAGATTCAAAATTATAGGGAACTATCAAATAAGTTGAAATGAGGATATTGAAGAACAAATAATTTAAAACGGATCACACTTTCAAGTAGAATCTAGTCCTTGACCATTGATACCCTAATATAGTCAGCCCAAAGTGAAGAAAATGACTGCTGCTACTAGAAGCTCTTTAAAAAATTGCTACCTTAATATACAAGCATTGTAAAATTATGTTCACATCTCTCTTCGTTTTAGTTCAAACTGTATGTTTCAAAATGTGTTTTTTAAAACTTCTAAGAACGCAAATGTAAATAAATAATCAAAACTAAGTATTTATGCTCAATATAATAAGAAGAAATACATTACTCGAAGAATTAAATACATACTAATCTCATTTTACTATTACCAGTAAATGGGCAATTTGTATACAGTTTTCCAAAATTTTAATTATCTATTGAAACCCAAAGTATCAGTTGTGGGTTAGCAATTTATATTTTGATAATTTAGAATTCTCTTATCATTAAGCAGAGAGGCTGGTTGGGCTAGGAGAGGTGCATTCATATCAAACGTCAGAGGTGATTAACTTAAAAACACTCAACTCTAGCAGCTTTCTTTACCTTAGCGGTTCACAATAAATATCTAAGGAAAGTAAAAATTAAATAAGCTTTTTAGATATAACAATTTAAAATAGTATTTAAATATTAAAATTATTAGAAAACACAAAGGAACAGAAGCCTGGAATAACCTAGTAAGAAAGAGTACGTCCAATTTTTTCTGTATATAAAGAAGATATTTCACGTTTTTGTTGAGATGTTATTTCAGGTTTGGACATTGCTTACTATATTTTGACCTTAAATTTATTTGCAGTAATAAATGATAACAATATTTATTTAATTTCATAGCACATTTTAGCGTTATAGTTTCCTCCATACCAATCCGACCTTGCGTAGTAATATGTTCTTAGTTTTACATAGTTGTAGTGTTGTAATATCCTATATTCCATATATTTTTCAATGTTTTAAAAATCAACCAATATTCAACGGCTTTCACATTCATCAAATATTACCATAATCCA